>NW_006921533.1:3954909-4005978 GCF_000340215.1 Pseudocercospora fijiensis CIRAD86
ACCGCGCTCTAGCCGGCCTACTAGACGATATCTATATAGTATATCTAGACGATATCCTAATCTATACTTATAGCGATAGCCTAGAAAGCTACTAGGCTACCGTACGTAGAATCCTTAACCGCCTATAGGCCGCCGACTTGTTCTATAACATTAAGAAGTGCACCTTCGCTACTAAAGAGGTCGCGTTCCTAGGTTTTCGCGTTAACCGATAGGGGGTCGCTACCGACCTAGAGAAGGTGTCTACTATTACGGAGTAGCCGATACCTAAGTCGATTTAAGAAGTGCAATCCTTCCTTAGATTTGCTAACTTCTACCGACGCTTTATCGATAGATATTCGAAGGTAGTCGCCCTAATTACCGACCTCCTTAAAAAGGATATACCGTAGAATTAGGGAGCTAGATAGTAGGGCGCTTTTAAGCTACTAAAGAAGCGGTTTACGACCGCGCTAGTGCTACGACACTTCGACCTATTAAAGGACCTTCGCTTAGAAACCGACGCCTTAGATTTCAAGCTATTAGGCATCGTTTCCTAGCTTTAGGATAATAGCCTTTAGCACCTAGTAGCGTTTACCTCGAGGAAGATAATCGAGGCGGAACGGAACTACTAGACTTATAACTAAGAACTCCTCGTAATCGTATATTACTTTAGGACTTAGCGTTACTACTTTAGTAGCCTAGCGAAACCCGTCTAGGTCTTTACTAACTATAACAATCTTAAAACTATCTAGACGGTCTAACGGCTAAACCCTCGTTAAGTACGATAGGCTATATTCCTCGGAGGTTTTAACTTCGAGATTTACTACTAGGCTAGGAAGAATAATCCCGCCGACGGTCCGTTAAAGAGATAGGACTATTAGACCGAGAACTAGGCGGTAAACTAACTATTGCTAACCCTCTAGCGAAAACTGTTACTAGCAGATAGCGAAGTAATACCGTAGGTAGTTCGCGTTACTTACGCCCGGGCTATAACAACTAGTAGACTAAGGGAATCTACGACTAAGGAGATCTTAGGCTCCGCTATCGGAGAGAAGGCGGGAACTAAGAGCGAGACGTCCTAACTCGCTAGTGCTACTAAATATATATAGTGCGTGCTACGCTCGGTCGCTAGGATACTACTAGCTAGCGAAACTATATCGATAGACGTCTCGAGACCCTTCGTTAGCCTCGTCGCTTAGCTATAGCGCTGCGACGACTTTATCTAGTAGAAGAGAGATAAGCCGGGGGAACGAACGAATACTAGTAGGCTCTAGAAATAGAGATTTAATAAGAAAGGCCTACTTCGATATAAGGGTAGACTATATATTCTAGAGGAACAATCGGTCCGCTAGGAAGTCTTATCTATATACTACGATTTAAAACTAGCGGGCCACTTCGGCGCACTAAAGACTTTAGCACTAGCGTACCGATCGCTATACTAGCCGGAGATAGAACGAGACGTTAAGGAATACGTTAAAACGTATCCTATTTATTAGAGGAGTAAGGCGAATCGCTAGCTACCGTATAGAAAGCTCGCGAGCTTGCTAGTGCCCTCTAAGATCTAGTTAGAAATTAGCTTAGACTTTATTACTAAGCTACCGCTAGCGAAACATAAGGGCTCCGTATATAATAGCATCCTCGTAATTGTCGATAGGCTATCTAAAATAGCGTTATATATCCCTATATAGGAAACCTAGAAGACGCTAGACTTTGCGGAATACTTCTTCGAAAGGGTTATATCGAGATTTAGGATACTAGACGGGATTGTTACCGATAGAGGGTCGCTATTTACGTTAGGCTTTTAGACTAAACTCTGCTATTAGTACTAGATAAAACGACGGCTATCTACTACGTACTATCCTTAAACCGATAGCTAAACGGAAGTTTAGAACTAGACTTTAGAAGGTTACCTACGTTCTTTTATTAGCGAAGCGTAGACGGACTAGGTATAGCAACTGCCTTTTACTAAATTTGCATATAATAACTCTAAGCATTCTAGTATAGGCGAGACACCCTTCTTTATTATTAATAGTAAACACCTAAGATAGTCGGAACTATACGAGGACGTATAGCGAGAGGGGGAGGTACTAGTAGTAACGGATAGAATAGAATAGCTAAGAAGCGCGCGTAAGATTGCGACGGAGCACCTATATCGAGCGCAAGCCTACTAGCAGAAAGCGTACAATAGGCGGTATACAATACTAACGCTAGAGAAGAGCGACCTTGTCCTACTAAGTATAAAGAACCTAAAATTGCGTTAGCCTAGCCGTAAGCTAGGAATGCGATTCGTAGGGCCTTTCTAAGTAGAAAAAGCTATTAGAACGTAAGCGTATCGCCTAGCACTTCTATCTACCTACTAGATCTATAACGTCTTCTATATATCCCTATTACGCCCTTACTATAGAAGAGCCGGCGAAGAATAGGCGAATATAGCCGCGCCCGAGATTCTTCTAGATAGTACTAAGGTATAGGAGGTAGAGAAGATCGTCGATAAAAGAAGCAAAGATAGACAGACGTAGTATCGCCTACGCTAGAAGGGCTATAACGAGACGTATAATACCTAGGAAGGTAAAAAAAACTTTGAAAATATAGATAAGCTTCTCGAAGACTAGGAGAAAGCGAATAATAGGCGTAGAAAAGGAAAGAAGAAAAAAGGATAAGTATAGAATTATTGCATTACTATATAGTAGGGTAGCCGCAACCGGCTACTATTAAACTAAAAAGTTTATAAGAACACTAGAGCTCGACGAGTAGGCGGACCGCCTACGGAGCTATTATCTTATATAGAATAGTAGGATCTAGGCTCCTAACTAGGCCTTAATATAGAGGAAAGGGCCTTATAGCGCCCGAGCCGTTAGTAAGGCGATAGAGGTAAGTATATACGTAGCTAGTTATTGCCTTTAAACATCTTCTACGCCTAGAAAGCTCTAAGGCCTACCTACGTAGCAACGCCGGCAGCCTTAATAGCACTGCCTATAGTAGTAGTCGCTAGGGTAGGCTATTACTATAAAGTAGTAATAGTAGGCAGACCGCCTACGGAGCGACTAGTACTAATATTAACTAGTATACTACTATCTTCGTCGCCGATAGAGCTACGACGAGGAGTACGTAGAAGTAGCGTACTAGAGCGTATAGTACGTACTTCTATAAGGTCCTCGTCCTTATCTATATCGCTTAACTCCTAGATACTACTATTGCCGCGACGGCGGTATAGCTTAGCCTAGCGAGGGGTACGAGCGCGACGTAGAGGTAGCGAGGGCGAGCTAAGCCTACTAGACATAGCCGTAGGATTATAGGAGCTATCGGATAGTAGGCTGCCCTCGCTGTCGGTATCGCTAGAAGTAGAGAGACTATTAGGATCCTAGGAAACCTTAGCGGGCTAAGTGCGAGTACGCTTACGTAGCGATAGCGCGGCGATCTTAGTACCGCGAATATAGGTAGGAGGATTAGTACGACTAGTAAATACTACCTCGCTATCCTAATAACGTCGGATCTCTTACTAAACAGTAGTGCGACTACCGGTATCGTATAGAGTAGTACGCTTAATAGCCGTAAGAGCGGCCGGAGTGCGCTCTGCCTTAGGTAATAGTATAGGTACGCAGGCGCGACACTAGCGAGTAGGAGTAAATATATTAGGCAAGTCGTTAGTACTACTAAGCTTCTTAGGCGAACTACGGCTAGCTACCTCCTCTTCTAAATCTTCCTCGTCGCTAGAGGAGTCTACGCTACGTATACGCTAAAATTCCTTAGTAAGATTGCGGCATAGTACCTTCTTAGGAGATAGGTTAATCGTTAACTCGCTACCGAGGGCGTCGCGCTAGCGAACGGTGTTGCTAGAGCTAGAGCTAGAGCTGCCTATATAGAGGATAGAACGAGGACTGCCTACGGAACGACGGCGGGAACGGTAGACTAACGTAACGTATTTGTCCTCTAAATTAGTAAATACATCGCCGTAGGTACGCTTAGTAGTAACTAGCGTAGCGTTAAGTATAGCTAATAGGAGAGGCGTACCCTAGTCGGAGCGCGGACGACGCTTGCTTAGAGTAATAGGTAGTTAGTTCTACTACTCGTTTACAATAGCGCAATCTAGGCGGTCGTTAGTACGTACGGCGTACTCGGATAGATGCTAATAAGGTTAGTAATATTACTGTAGGCAGACAGGGGGCAGAACATACCGCGAGAGAGCCTAAGACGCGCGATAAAGTACGCTACGAGGGGTAATTGCTAGAATCGAGTAGCTACTACGCTAGTACTAGGCTCTAATAATCCTATATAGAACGAGGCGGCTATATATTAATGCTCTATACGAGACTACTACGGTTTAACTCTACCTCGACTAATCGAATAGTACGGTTTAGAGTACATATAGCTAGGAATAGTATACGAGCCGTAGTCGTAGCCCGACGAGAGGCGCGAACGATAGTATAGCGCTTATTAGTATTATTAACGCCGTCGGTAAGATAGTCTACTACGCGACGATAATCTAAATAGAGCTAACGGACACAGTTAATGCGGCCTTGCTAGGCGGGACCTAACTATAGGAGGTTAGTAGGCGGACCGACGGCGGTATCGAGAAAACGTACCTCCTCGTAGCCCCCCTTATATAGGCGTTAGCACTTATTATACGCTCGATAAGCTACGCGCTTGTAAAGCGCACCTCCGGCGAGGGACTTAGCGTAGCGCTTATAAGAGATAACTATAACTGCCGCGGTCGTAGCGAGGTCTTTAGGTCGCTACTAGTAGTTAGAATCCTCCGATAAGGCCTCTACTAGCTTACGAATTTCCTAATAGCTACTACGGCCGTTAGGGCGATAGCCCGCAATATAGGCGCTAGCTATACTATAAGTCTCCTCCTAGTAATAAGCGGGTCGATAGGGGAATGTAGGTTAGGGCTATAGCGAAATAGAGGGTAATATAGTAGCGGGGCGCTTACGATCGCGAAGTGTATATAGGTATAGGTGCGAGAATAGAACGAGGGCGCGTCGCCTTATTATAAGGGTCTACGCGTTACTACCTACGGAGCGATAGCGGAATAGCGGCTAACCTAGCAACTACGTAACTAAAACAAACAACCTAACTAGCAATAGGATTATAAAGCCGTACGCGTATCGCCCGTACTAGTAGAGAGCAATAGAAATATAAGGAAATAGGAGAGTCCTAGCTAATAGGCGCGCTATATAGGCGTATAGTAGTAATATCGAAAGAGGGGCCTATACGCTATATATAAAGCTTAGCCGGCTAGAGCGGCAGAGCGGCCCGAAAGCCTAGCCTTAGGCATCGAGACCCTAGATATCGTAGGCGGGCTGCCTACGGGCTACGATAGCATCTAGCTTATATGCTAGCCGGTATCGCGACGCATACCGGAGTAGGTAGGCGGTTTAGCTACTAAGGACACTAGCCTAGAGAGGAGGCGCCTATAAAGATCTTAGTAGTAGGCTAATAGAATCGGTCTATTCCCGTAGGAGTCGCGATAAGCCGAGCTTTTCCCGACGGACTAGAGTCCGACGGCGGACCCCCGGTAGGCTACGTCGCTTAAGCCTATAAAGGCTACGTCGCTTACCCCTATCGGTAGGAATAAAAGAGGCACTACGCTTCCCTCTCTTTTAGATTTCCTAAGATTATTCTAGTATTGCGGATAGAGGCTATTATATTGCTATATAACCTAATACTCGTCTTATATACCCTTACTTCTAACGATATCCTAACAAACGCTTACCTAATCGACTAGTTCGAGGACTCCTAAATTACGGATAAGCAGATTAGTTAGATAAAACTATCCCTAATATTGCGAATGCCTACGTAGGTCGCGCCGATAGTAAAGCGACTCTAGCCTAATAATAATAAAGAGAAATAGCTACAGCGAGATATGTAGCCTATAAGACGATAGCCGCTAAGAGGAGGTAGAAGGCCGAACTACGCGGAAGATAGCGACCCTAAGTCTATTAAGAAGGTTACCTAACCCGACGCCTAGGAAGCGTAGATAGGTTAGTCGGCTACCGATATAGACCCGAACTAGCTAACTTCGCTAGCAAGTAAAAATGCTACGTTAAGCGAATCGATTAGCTTAGACGCATATCGCTTCTACGATAGCGGTAGCTACGACGCCCGGAAATAGGCTAAGACCTTAGGTCTACTAACCGTATCTAACGCCCGATCGCGTAAACTAAAGGCTAGGGCGCTTATCCCGACGGTAAGACGCCTTACTAAGGAGGAGATCTAGCGATAGCGAGATACTCTAGCCCTACTAAATATATAGGTAGGGGCGCATCGTAGAATCCTCTATAACGATACCTTACCGTCCTTTTTTACTACGCTACGTTTCCCTCTAATTACCGCGAATCGGTACCTCGATCTATAGCTATAGGTTTTTCCCCTATTAGGAGAAATCTAAGAAGTTTTCCGGGAAAATTACCTAGACAGATCTTGTACGTATTATAGACCTAGACATTAGGCCTAAGAGGCTACTTTATCCTTCTCTTATACCCTTACTTCCGACTATTCTAGCGCCTTCTATCTATTAGACATACGCGGCTAGAATAAGGTTTGCGTACCCGCGCGACTGTTATTAAACATAGTATATAGAAGCTCGGACTATATCGCCGAAGTAATATTTCAACTATCGCTCGAATTAATAATAATAATAATATATACGGCTACGAGGCGCAACAAGTATACGAGGCGTATAACTATAGCTATCTATATTATAGTAATATTAAACAAGCATTATAAAGAAGCATTACTACCGATATAGCCGGAGGGTCGAAGTTTTAGTAGAAGCGCGGCGCGATAATATTCGGTTAGGAAGATACGCCTCTACTAGAGTATATGCCTCTACTAGGCGGTATCCCCGAAACGCCTCCGTCCGGCTAGGTAATAATATTGCTATAGCGCGGCAAAGACCCTAAGGGAATAGAATAAGGCAACGAAGTAGAGAATAGAGAGAATTCCGAGGTAATAGAAATAGATAGAGAAGATAGGTTTAATAACTATAAGGGAAATAGAGGACGGGAGCCTATTCCCGAGAATAAAGAGAATAAAAATAAAGAGAATAAGAATAAAGAGAATAAAAACGAAGAAAATGAAAATAAAAAAACTAATAATAAGGAAGGGGAGCTTGTTTCTAGAACTAAGAATAAGGATACTACTAGAAATAGGGGAAATCCCGAGGATAGTTAATCTGCTACTCTAAATAATAGAGGAGTAGTAGCAAGGCAGGCTATACCTACTAATAGGGAAGAGCAAGGATAGGATAACGACGAGGCTAAGAAAGAGGTTTCCGATAACAGCGGAGAAGAAGAGTAGGGTTAGTAGGCTACTAAGAGATAGGCGCCTAAGACGAAGCGTCTTATTATCGCACTACCTAAGCCGGGCGAAATCCTACGTATACTATATCTAGACAAGGTGCCGAGGTTTTCTAATATGCTCTCGTATATCGATAGGGCTAGGTATAAGGCTAACGCTGTCTCGGACGTACTAGGCATACTAGTACGTTCTATTAATAGTATAATACGGCGCGAACACAAACTCCTATATAAGATTGCAACGAATAGTAGGCCGGAAAAGGCTTTAGTACTATAGTTACCCGTAGCTCCTATCTACGCTAAGCGGTATATAGCTTTCGGTACTCCTCGAATCGAGTATACGCTTATACCTTAGGTCTATAAGACGATTAGCGCCTTAGGCAATCGCCTATATTATATCTTAGAGACTAGCTATAACGCCAACGCGCCGTACTATTACGATACCTACGATTAGTAGGGTCGCGAACGCCTCGACCTCTATAAATAGAAGCTTTGCGACAGTATAGAGACTAAGGCTAGACGCTAGGTCTATCGTAAGGAATCGAAAGAAGAGGGCCTTAAAGACGACAACTATAAGGCCCTATAGATCGAATTAGAAATAGAGGGCGAGCGCGCTACGCGTCTCGCCGATATTAAGAAGGCCTCGAAAGCTAAGCTCGACTAGTATAAAAGGAAGTTTAGAAAAAAGGATAATAAGGGCTACGACGTATATAGTAACTATCTCTAGCCGGACCTCGCCTCTTTTAAAGACGAGTACGATTTCGACGCCGACGACGAGAAGCCTACCTAAGCTAGGAAGAAGGCTATCCTCGGCGCGCGTATAGTACTATAGGCAGATTAGCTTATTAACATTTTACCTAATAGACTAGCGGTATACCTCGTATCGGTCTAGCTATTATATTTTAGCCTTAACGAATTTAAGACGGCGCTTATTAACCTAGATTCTATATACAGTTCCGAAAAGTACGTAAATTAGTAATACGCCTCCCCTAGCGAATAGCCTAAGGCGATTTAGAAGAGTATAGGCGAGATCTATCCTTCTAGATAGATAAGGAAAGGCTAGAGTAGACCGAAAAACCCTTACTATAGTGCTAACGTACGCTTACTCGAGTAGGCGACCGCCGGTAATAAGCTACTATACGATATTAACGAAGGCGATTTCTCTACAAATAACTCGATCTTGTACGCCTCTAAGGCTCTAGAGGACCTTATAATACTAGACTACGCCGTCCTAAGATACGAGCGAGACAGTCTTACTTACGTAACGGCTTTTTAGACGATTTACTAAGGCGAAATAACGCCTATTACCGTCGCCTACTACGCGCTAGTATACTAGGTTACAGAAGGAGTATACTGCTTTGCAAACTATATAGAGGTAGCGAGTTATTTCGCCGGACTAATCGCCGACATAGTCGAGCGTTATAAGGCAGATCTAAGGTAGAGAATTGTCGCCGACCTCGAGTCTATCTACGATATCTTCCCTAAACCCTACCTAGCGCTAATTCTTTAGAGCAAATAGCTAAAAATATAGCGCTCGATATATATATAGCTAATTACAGCGCTTATAGACGACGAGAAGTAGCAATTAGAATATAGCGATATTACTAGGGATTTCGAGCGCGTTATTCGCAACTTTTAGATATAGTTAGGCCGTTTCCCGCTAGGCCTACGCGCCCTACTAATAGATCTAATATTAAGTCTTATACTAGCTACCTAAGGCATAATCTTCTAGGATATTTCTTTAGCCTACTATAAGGAAAAGGCTAAAATAATAACGAAGGACGGACACTAACGCCCGGCGATACTACTATATTCCGACTATATAAAGTAGAAGAAAGCAATCGACTAGAGGATATCTATATAGACTAAGAAATTCAAGGCTAAACTCTAAGAATAGAAGGCCTAGAAGCAGGCCGACGCAAAGGCTTAGAAAGCAGCCTAGAAAGCCGCGAAAGTATAGAAGGCCGCCTCTACCTCGATAGCTAGAAAGCGTAAGGATGCGCCTACGTCGGCCCTAACTGCCGCTAAAAAGGCTAAGTCTACTAAAGCCGATAATAGTAGAGCCGACCCGCTAACTACTACTAAAAAAGCTAAGTCGACTAAAGCCGACCCGCTAACTACTACTAAAAAGGCTAAGTCTACTAAAGCCGACGATAGCAAAGCCGAACTAGGTACTAAGAAAGGCAAATCTATAAAGGCGCCCGCCGGGAAGGCCGTAATAGTAGGAAAGGCTAAGTCTACTAAAGCGTAAACTGCGGCGCTAGAGAAAGCAACTAGTAAGGGCAATTTAGACTTAAGTAAGCTTATAACTCGCGTAGACGAGGAGATCTTACCTATAGACGCTGCCGTCTACGTAGGACTATCTCCCTAAGAGCTCCTTACGGATTCGACGATCCGCCTCCCTACGAGCTATTTCGACTTTCCGAGACTTATAATAGCTTTCTATAACGTAGACTTAGGGCGGGTGCTACCCGGTAATAAGCTACGTCTATTAAGGGAATAGGAGAAGGATTTTATCCGCCGCTTAGTAGCTTTTTACGAACTTAATACTAATACTAGCTAGCTTATCTTCGCGATGTTCCTAGATAAAGAATAGAAAGCCTACCTCTACTATCTAATACTAGTCGCGTTAAATTTTAACTACGAGTACGGAAACATTTACTTCTAGGTCTCCTAAATGCTAGTATCCGCTTAAGACAAGATCGAGAAGATTAGTAAAACCGACCCTTTCTCGAATCGAGATTTCGTTACTAGTATATCTAGAGACAATAGAGACGTAGATATAAACGCTTTCCGTAACTAGACGAACTAGATACTAAGTTACGCCTCTAAGCAAATAATAAACGTTATTTAACAAAACGGCGACTGCTTAATACTTTACCTAATAAGTAAGCTCCTTATATCGGCGGTACCTTTACTATTAAAGGCCGCTATCCTTCGGTACTAGATAAAGGCGCTCGTTCTAATAGACGGGAATAACGAGATCTAGCCTATACCCTAGGCGACTATCGTTTACTATAAGGGAGATAACGACGTTAGATAGCTGCTTAAGCACTTCGCGCGGGAACTCGACGACCGAAGCGGCGGACGCCTACTATAGCAAATCGCGACTAAGGATAACGGATACTCTAGGTCTACTATAGATAACGCGTTTTAGCCCCCTAGGGAGGATATTCTCGATAAGCTCGAGGCCGTAAAATAGCTATATTTCGTAGAGCTAATATATACCCGCCTCGTAAAGATAGTCTAGTAAATTCCGCCGGAGCCTACGTCTATCGACGATAGCCGTAGCTTACTAATCGAGGCGATATAGGACTATAAATAGGACGACGACGCCTTTCGGAAGGCCTTAGCTATATTATAAGGAAATTAGTAGGAGGATACCGACCCGTAAGAATTTAAGCAATACGTCGGCTTCTTCGTAAGAGCCGTCGGCGACGCGCTCGAAAATAGCGGTTATAATTAAGTAACAGACGACGAAGACCTCGCTAAACTAGACGCCGACGAGAGATTATAGTACGAGAGATATATCATATTATATTAGAAGTTCGGTACCGCGTTTACCTAACTACTAGAAGAGAATTAAAAAGAGGTTATAGACTACGGTAACTAATTCGACTAGGAAGGCACTGCCTAGAACGGCAAATTCGACCCTACTAATCTTAAGGATATTATAGAGTTTATAAATATACTCTCCGATTTCTAGTTAGAAGACGGTACTATTAAATACAATAACGAAGACGAGCCGACCGCAAGTCTACCTCTAATTATCGATACTATCTAGCGCATATTTGAAGAACCTAACTCCGCTACGAATGCGATTAAGGCTATAAAAGACCTACCGCTACTATAGTTCCTTAGGTAAGAGGAAAGCGACCTCTTTAAACTGCTTGCCGCGCTCTATAGAATCTAGATTAGTACGACCGAGCGGCGATAAGGGCCTATATAAGGCGCTCGGAAAGCTTACCGTAGAGACTTTTAATAGTCTGCATCCTACTAACAAGAAAAAGGGCCTCCGCTTTCTAGAACTGCGCCCTCTATAGTAAGGAGAACCTAATAACGAGCATCCTAGAGACCCCGTAGTTAGCGAATAGTAGTATTTCTTACACTCTCGCGCGTTAACGACCTAGCTAGAGGAAATAGGATATTAAGCATTAGCGGGTAAGGAAGAATTAGAATAGCGAGACGAAAAATAGGGGCGCATAGCCTAAAATCTCTTTTATTATATATGTAGATACTAAGTCTACTATCTACGTAGTCGCGGACATTTCGGGACTAGGGGATTCTATTACAAAGGTAGGCATAGGCATAGGCTAGGCAAGAGGCCCTAGCCTACTATAGTATATACTTCTCTAAGCCTAGATAGACTTAGAATAATTATCTACTTTATAATATACGATATATAACACTAAGTAGTAAGATAGAAAATAAGTAATAAATAAGGATATAAATAAGAGGACTTAGACGTATTAGAAAAAAGAAAACATATAATAAAAATAAATAAGAAAATATAAAATAGGTAAGTAAAACAAGTAAGATACTAAATAGAAAAACTATAAAACCGTTACGAAAACTTTTTTACCGATCGCGACGATCCTATCGATAGGATCGCTTAGGATCCTTAGAATCCTTAGGATCCTTAGGATCGTACGTTAAAGATCTTGTCTAACAGGATCGCCGCGATCTAGAAATTCCGACTACTCGCGATCCTGTCCGATAGGATCCTCGCGATCGCGAATTTCGGGACGGCCCGTCCCGAAATTCGAGGGCAAGGAACGTAAAGGACGCGGGGCAAGTTAGAGCCCGACTGCTACTACTCCGTATACTACTACTACGAGGAGGTATTTCGGGGTATTGCGTACTAATATAGGTCAAATTTAGCGGTTTCGTAGGTTTTTTTTATAAATAAATTTTTTTCGTTAAGGTTTCGTTAAATGCAGCCGATATTTCGTTAAGGTTTCTTTCAAAAGCCGACGCTTAATAAGCAGAACTTTGAAAAAAAGTACACTCGAAACACTCGAGATTCTTTTCTAGATTCTAGGATAATTACTAGGTATTAAGACTTCAAAATTTATAATACTCTTATTAGTAGGTAGAACTTTAAGTTCTATTTTTTAAATTTCTAAAAATAGTAAAGTATAACTTAGAAAAGCCAAAATACTATATTGCTTATTTCTGTTCCCTAGCTTTAGTTTCGTAGAAAAACTATAAATTTTATATTTTTTTAAAATAATATACTAAAAATAGAGTACCTTTTTACTATATTACTAAGCTATAAACCTACTAGAAAAAAAGATAAATTAGAAGCAAAATGTCTAGAAAAGCGATTTTCTTTCCTTTATATCTTTTTATCTAGAAGGTTTACAGCTTAGTAATATATAACAAAAATGTTCTATTTTGAGTGTAGTATTAGGCAAAAGTCTAACTTTTATAAGTTACCTATTTATCGTTCTAGGATAGCTTAGGATCGCTCGGGATCGCTCGGGATCGCTCGGGATCGCTTAGGATCGCTCGGGATCGCTCGCGATCGCTCGGGATCGCTCGCGATCGCTAGGATCGATAGGATCGTCGCGATCGGAAAAGAAGTTTTCGTAACGACATTAAAGAAAAAAATTAAAAATGGTTTTTTTAGTAGTATAAAAAGTAGTAATAGATATAAAAAATTAGAGAAAACTAGAATAAAAGTAAGTAATATATATAAAGTTAAAAATAAAAAAGTAGTATCTAAAATACTAGAAAAGAAAAATAGTAATACAAAAATATAAAAATACTTATTTCTAATAAACTATTCTAATAGAACTAAATCGTATAATAATAGTAATAGCTTCGAGGTCTAGCTTCGAGGTCTAAAGAACCGAATTAGCTTAGTATATATAAGGCGAAAGCTTCGCTCGCACTCCTCTAGGTACGCGCTAGCCGCCTAGGAGCACATTTTATAACTAAATAATAGCTAAAATTGTTGAATTTACTATAGAAAAGGCAGCAACAAGTATACTAGTAACGATATTACTAGCTATAGGTACTAGGTATTCGCATTTGCTAACTAATTAGTAGGCTTCCCGAACGACTCGTATAGACCCTAGGTAGGCACTCTTACCTTAGCACAGGCCGCGCGACTAGCAGGCACCTTCTCGTAGTGCGCGGTATAAGTAGCTGTTCGCCTATAGCGAAACTAAGACCTGCCTCTAGACACGATATCGCCGCCTCCGCCCTACCCCTAGATACGACGCTATCGCGCCCCTAACCCGAGGCCTATCGACGACGCGACAACGGCTTTATATACCGACGACGATAACGACGATACGGGTTAAAATACGGCCTTATATAGCGGTTTGCGCCCGCTACTTTTAGCCGTAACGATACGATCGCGACGAGGAGATTCGTTCTCGCGTACCTCGACGACGTAAAATAGCCCCTTTTTAAACGAGAATTTCGAGACGACGACGACTACGGCGTAGTAACCCGTATACGACGACGGCCTACTCGAGTACTAAGAAGGAGGATACTACAGGCTAATAGAGTCCCCGGTCTTTATATAGTTTACGAACCGCTCGATATAAAGAAGAACGGATAGGATCTAGTATCTAAAATCTAGATAATATAAGACGAGTAGCCCTCTTATACTATCTAGACGATATATACCCTTCGAAACGGCGTCTATAGATAAGGAGAAGGCGACGATCTTAGCAACCGCGCGTAACGCTTTCGGCGGACGACGATAAATACCCTATCTCTCGCTCGAGTAGTAGTAGACCTACTCGCGACGATAAGACCGAGACTACTCTAGGTTACTACTTAGTAAAAGAAGGCGAGGCTACGCGGACAGCCGCAGGCTAGATTAGGTCAAAAATCAGAATAAAATAAGGATCTCGAAGAGACTATACGACGAGGAGGATTTATACGGATATTTGTTTCCTTTATAGGGCTACTTTTACGGAGTTGTTTATATTCTACGTCTTATACGATACTTCTATATAGTTAGAGTCTGGCATAGCGCCCTAGGGCAGCTGGTCGCTATACGCGGCACTCGGATTAGCCGAGGAACGGACTATAAATGGAATTAACAACAACAACAACAACACCTTGGCACGGTAATGCAACGCGAGAACAAAGAGAACGCCTTCTGTACTCCTCGGGTAATAATGACTCTGCGCTTGCTTCTAAACATTTACACCGTCCATCTGAGAGGCCAGACACCCGGTATCTCACGGCCGAAGTGTTGATCAATGCCAGTACGGTCGGAAAGACACGCTTCCTATTCTTGCCGAATGTGCCCTAATATCGGACTCTTCTTTTCATCCCTCACCTTCGTAGTCCTACTCCTACCCGGCATAGATCCTCTTCTGACCTCACCTTTTCATGTTCCATTTGCCTCCATTGCAGGACTCAAATACGCCGGCCACGTCCACGAGCGGCGAGATGGTGAGTAAGTCACTCGGACCTTTTGCGGGATGGACCGGGGGTCATTAGGTCTATTCAGAACGGAAACGTGCACTTTGATGAGTCGATGTTGCACGCGTGCCTTTCGGCCAGTAGTGAGATAGCATCTATCGGCCGCCCAAAAGGAATTCATGCGAAATCAGGGCTGTTGCTAGGATTATTCATGCCGCCCAAAAGGAAATGGTCATTTTCCTTATCTGGCTGTGGCCTCTTCTTTTCCTTTCCCAGCCCAATGTTTCGTAAGCCGGCAAGAGTCAACGACGTTGAGAAGTACACCATACGTCCATCTCAACAGATTGCGACGGCGGCCGAACGCCCTGCCACGGGTTTCGTTAGACTTGGCCAAAAACTCATTTCCTTCCCTGCAGTGCATCTGCCCATTGCATGACGACTATTTTGAACGTTGAGGGTGAACGCGTAACCATCTTCTTCGAAGACTCATACTCACTTCGACTGTACAGCTGATATATGCACAGATTAGAGCTTACAGATGAACGAGAGATTCAGGCGTATGACAGCAGCTCGCCTGATTGCATACAAACAGCAAATTTTCTCATTATCCGAAACACTAGAATTTAAGCACTACCCATTACGCATCTCGAGCCGAACTCGTGGCTAAGATATCAAACAGTAGCAGCAATCTCCTTCTTGTGAGCTTTCATACCTCCTTTTCGCTTTTGATGAACAGAAACAACCGGAAAACATCTCCGAGATGGCTAAGATGTAGGGCGATGTGCAAGCCTGACCAGCACGCTCACTGCTCTGGTTACAAAGCTGCCAAGATGAAATAGCAACCTTGATAACATGCCTCCCATCCAACGACATGGGCAAGATCCCAAGCGTAGCTTAAATGTAGACAGCGAGCAAAAGGCGTGCCTTGCCGGCAGCGTAGATTAGAGCGAACGTATGGCGATGATACTTTCGGTCCAGAATCATGGGTATGAGGCGAAAATCATTCTTCGCGGCTGAGGCAGCAGAGCAGTTGATCAGCGGTATGCGCCTCCATAGTCTCCACGGCCCATGTATGGGCGGTCATTGCCGTATGGGCGAGGTGGGCCTTGACCAAAGTGATGGTCGCCTCCATAGCCGCCATTGTTGCGGTGCATCGGAAGGCCAGCTGGTGGACCTGGACGGGTGGCGACAGCAGGGTTGCAGCAGAGCATGGCAACGCGCGATCCGTACTTGGAGCCACGAAGCGAGACCATGTGCTTGCGAATGTGTGCGGCGACGATCTCACGACGCTCTGGATCACCGTGCGTGAGAATGTACTGAATGAGATAGTTACCGAATTGGTCGCCAGAGATGTCAATTAGTGGCATGCGTGGACGGTCTGGACGAGCTTCGCAGACGCGATCAAGGTAGCGATCAAGGAAGTCGCTGCCGCCGATCTTCAGGCACTTCTCAACGACTTTAGAAGCAAACTGGTCCATGCTGTACTCGGAGGCGAAGCGAATGACATGGTCAATGGCGCGGGTACGATCTGGGATCGAGCCGTGTTCGCAGATGTGCTGGATGCACCAGTTACCGAACTGGCCGTGGGCAACGACATCAATGCTTGAGAGCACCTCGTTTATGCAAGGGCGCTTGTCCTCTTCAAGACAGTTCTCGAAGATGTTCTGGACAACGAGACTGCCCGTCTCGCCGAGCGCGACTTCATGCCACATGCCTCGAAGTGCTTCGTTGACGTACTTCATGATCTGAGGAGGCGAGTCGCTCCAGCGCAGCTCGAATAGCTTCTGCCAAACGTGGCAGGCATAGCGATGGATGACAGTCTCTGGGATTCGGCGAAGCAGCTCGTGCACCATGATGGCCTTGTACTCCTCTGGCACACAATCGAAAGCCTTCTGCACAACATGGCATCCGAAAGCATCCATACTGAGGTTGAGCGTGTTACCGCGAATGGCTTGTGCGATGGCAACAACCTGCTCTGGGGTGCCGTGCTCGAAGCAGCGCTGGACCAGGAAATTGCCGAAGCGGTTGACCATGAGTGGGTAGGCCTGATCGATGATGGCCTGCACGATCTCGAACTTCTGCTCACCTGTGCCTTGCTTGAGTTTCTGCTGCAAGAAGATGGATGCCTGCTGATCATTGTTGCAGACGATCTTATCGACAATGTACTTCCAGTTGCAACTCATGTTGCGATCAAGTAGACGGCGATAGTTGAGAGGCTCCGTGGTGCTCGCGTACGTGAGCGCCTGGTGTTGCGGCTGCATGGCCCACTGGCCACGTCCGACGCCAAATTCTGCGGCGGTTGCAGACAGTCGCGTGCCGACCGGAGCTTGCTGAGGGTAAGCGGCATTATTTGGCGGTGGAAAAGGCTGCTGTTGCTGGAACGGCATTGGGGTGATTGGAGGCGTGTAGCCATTGCGGCTGTTGAAGCTCGAGTTGAAGCTCGACTGTGTGCGCGCAAAACCTGGCATACCATCGAATCTACGAAAGGTCAGTGGCGTGTACGTTATTGGTGGGCGAAGGAGGTGAGTTGAGGTGAGGCGAGCGGAGACTTACGACTGCTGAGACATATTGAAGCTGCCACGCTCGAATGGACTCGTGGGTCGGCTGTACTTAGCGGCCTGGACAAGACCATTCGTGGATGGCATGAATGCTTGATCAGGAATGTTGGCAGCCAGGTGTTGAGCAGCTGGGAAAGGAGAGCCGATTGCTTCCTGCATGGTGTGCTGTGCCAGACGAGACTGAGTGAGCTGAAGACCCATCTCTGCCATACGCTCATTGGCCTGCTGTAGCTGCTTCTGGAGATGAAGCACCTGGGCAGAGTCCGGACGGCCATCGGAGGTTTCGGTGGGTGGCGTCTGAGCATATGGGTCGGTGGCCGACGATGAGGTGCTCTTGTTCTCATCAAGCTCGCGCTTCTGGCGAGACAAGAGGTCTTGTTGCAGGTTGAGCTTGCCGAGGATGTCGGTCATTGGAGCAGCAGAGACAGTCATGTTGGACTTGGGCTGATAGATGTCGGCGGATGCGGGTAGAAATGGGTTGAACTTGTTAGCTGGCGGGAGGCGAGCTTGTGGAGGTGGGCCGCGATTTGCAAGTCGTGACGTTGTCAGTGGCAACGGCAGAGCGGTCGAAGTGCGCTTCAGTCCAAGCTGTTAGAGCAACAGGTCAGCCAAGAGGGACGAATGGGAGAGAAATGCGAAGCGCACCTGGTCGTTGGTATTCTCATCATAGATGCTGAATGATGCAGACGCCTTCTTGGTCGGAGATCCGGTCCACTCCATACTGATGCGGCGGATGGGCGTGCTGGCTAGATCTGGTTGTGATGGCGACGCGATCGCTGTGTGCGTGTGCGTGTGCGTGTGCGTGTCGGCGCAGCAACAAGAAGGTGGCGGCACGCGCTCGATAAGATGCCAAGATGGTCAAGAGTACGCGTGTGGTCGAGGGTGTCGATGTCGATGACAACGTGTTGAAGCGCCGGAAGCCAAGGTTGATGTAGGTGCGATGCTGTGCTTCGCCGATGGGAAAGAAGGCGTTGCTTTGAGGCGCTTGCCGCTGCAGCGTTTGCTTCGAAGACCCCGAAACGGAAAGAGCGGCGATGCTGGTGCAGTCGCAGGATCGCAATTGGAAGCAATCGTGGCGCGAGGGAAAGAGGGCAGGCGAAGGGTCTAGAGCGAACACGCTCGACAATAGCAAGAGCGCGTGAGGAGCAGATCAATGGGGGCAAGTGCTTCAATAGATGCGAGCAATCACAGCCGACAATGCATGCAGCAGAGCAGGAGACAACCCCTTTGATGGCGATCTGCCTCCCTACTACATGTACTTTTCCACTGTCCCGATGTCCCGATGCTATTGCTGCCAATTCTCCTAGCCCGAAAGTCCAGGAAAGCTTCGCCGACAGACTCCACAATGGCAATGGCAATCAGGCTGTGCGATGCAGCCATGAGCCTTCAATCGGGTAAGGTATGCGTCTAGGTCTAGGACGAGTAGCCGTGTGCTGCCAGCCACTCGCGAATGTTCTCCAAGTCACGCTCTTTGTATTGCGCACTGCTCTTGATGGTGTCGCTGACCACAGCAAGGCCTCGGTCGAAGCCAGTGTTGTCCTTGCCGGCAAAGAACTGTGCGATGTCCCTCTCAACGTCGGAGCTGGCGAACTTCTGCAAACTCATCCTCAAGAAGCGCTCGAGCACCACCATATTTCCTCCCAGCTTCTCGCGAATCATTGGCCACTCCTGTTTGATGTATGCCCACACGGTATCGCGGACCTTGGAGTTGTTGCCAAGCGAAGCTCCTACAGTGTGCAAATCTTGTGTTGCAACATTGCCAGCGAAGGCAAACTTTAGATAGTCGATTGCCAAGTCGCGTGTTTGAACCTGTCCCATGGATTGAAGTGTAATTTCGCGACCGTCAATGGACGTGGTCGTCAAAAACTCCTTTTGCACCGTCTTGTACGCACCTTCTCCCCCATTCTTGATCGCGATCTTGAAGACCGCAGCTCTTAGCGATGGGTGAATGGCCTTTGCGTCGCCATCAAAGTGTTCCTTGAAGCGCTTTTGAGCTTCGGCAACGACTTTCTCATGCCCAACAAGACCTGCTGTGGCGATCAAGAGAGCTCGCAATTGTCCTGTCAGATAATCCTCGCCAGGCGCGAAGTCCCAGCCGATCCTATCTGTCGCCGCAGTCACGAGCTTGAGCGTGTAGTTTCGTAGACCTTCTGACACTTGCTTGTCGGTAGCGAAGATACGACGAATCTTTCCAAGACTGGCGAGCACCTCAGACCAAACGAGGTAGTTTGCTTCCGTAACGAAGCCTTCCAGGAAAGACAGGACAGCTGCCGTCGTGCCATTTCCAGCAACAGCCAAAGCAGCTGCATCACCAATGAGGCCAATTTTGTCCTCGACTGAGAGCTTGTCTAAATGCCGGGACAATTCGACAAGTCGTGGCGGTGGCAGATTTGTGCGATAGAAACCGGTCTGGTCCGCGTTGACTTTGTAAAAGCTGGTATCGATGTCACGGTACGTATCTTCTTTCGTGGTAAGCGCTTCTCTCTGTGCGTCGGTAGCCTTGGGACCGGTCTTCAGTCCAAGAGGAATCCACCAGGTAGTCGTATCTTCTTCAGGCTTCACCTCGCCAGAAGTCAAGAACCTTGATTGCTTGACGCTGATTTGGCCTGGCTCTTCTGCAACCGTGACTACTGGGAAGCCAATCTACACAACGTCAGCAATCTTGCCGCCGATAATCGATCGAGAAGAGACCTACTTTTCTGATCCATGGGTCCATGAACGTTGTCACGTCTTGTCCTGAAGCCTTGCTCAACGCCGACCAGAGGTCGTTGGTCTTGGCATTTGAGTACTGGTGAGCCTTCAGGTAGTCCGAAACTCCTTTCAAGAATGTTTTCACGCCGAGGTGCGCAGCGAGCATGCGAATCACTGAGCTACCCTTGAGGTAGGAAATGTGGTCGAAGATTTGATCGACTTCCAAGGCATTCTTGACAGGCACTTCGATTGGGTGACTTGTGCGAAGCGAATCCAGTTGAAAGGCCATCTGCATCGAGTCTGTCACGAATTGACCCCAGACGTTCCAGTCAGGATGCAGATGGTCAACGGCGTACCATCCGACCCAGGTAGCGAATCCCTCATTCAGCCACAGCTCGTTCCACCAGTCCATAGTCACAAGATTTCCGAACCATTGGTGTGCAAGTTCATGAGCTACGACGTAGACGACTCGGTTGCGGTATTTCTGATCGGAAGCGTACTCGTCGAAGAGAACTGCGGTTGTGCGGTAGGTGATGAGACCCCAGTTCTCCATCGCACCGTGAGACTATAAAACATCGGTCAGCCAAGTCAGGAGCAGAGTATTGTGCCGCCAAAAGGAAGACTTATAATGGGCTGGCGATGATCAGCCGCCCATGTCAGTGAACAGGCTCAGCTTTGGAAAGACTTACGAATTCGTGCACGGCAAGCAGGTCGACCTTTGGAAGCGGGTAGTCGATGTCGAATACCTGTGTCAGATTAGTGGCAAGCTTTCGGTAATGGAACGTTGGTCTGGGCTATCGTGAAAAGGCATACTTCGGAGAAATAATCCACGATTTGGTGAGCGCTCTCCAGAGCAAGCTGGCCTTGCTGCTTGAGGCCCTTGGTGGTGTATACTCTCACCGGCAAGCTCTTGCCATTGTATTTGCGTCTTGTGAAGTCCTCTACATATTCGAAGTCGCCAAAAGCCCACGCCAACAGGTAGGTGGACATGATTGGTGTTCTCTCGAAGCTCACAATCTTGTGTCCATCCTTGCTCCTCCGTGTCCGCTTCTCTGACATGTTGCTAAGAGCTACTAGATCGTCGGGAATCTCAATCTCAAAATCGAAGGAGCTCTTCAAGTTGGGCTCGTCAAAGCATGGGAATGCTCGTCGGGCATCCGAGCTCTCAAACTGTGTTGAGAACATGTAGTGATTCTCCGCATCTTTAGCAACGCCCTTTGCTGGCTCAGCTGCTGGCTTGTACTTCGAGCGGTAAAAGCCCGCCATTGAGTTGTTCATAGTACCCTCGAAGGAGATTGAAAGCACAGCTTTGGGAGATTGTGGCAGCTCTTGATCGAATGAAAATGTAGCTCGCTGATTCTTCTCGTCGAACGCAATCCCAGATGCCTTGATCGATGAGGAATTCTTCCCTGAATCTGCTCCAATCTCGGCAGAGTGGAGTTTCAACTCGTGCGTATTGAGCGTGATGCTGGTGACAGTCTTCTTGATCTCCAGCTCAATCTCGACCTTTCCTTGATATGTCCATGGCTCACCAGGAGTCAGGTCAGTCAGAGAAATGGCGTAGTTGATGGGCTTGACGTCTGCTGGCAGGACGTCTCTATCGGTGGCCATCTTGACCAAAGTACTCGATGCGTGGCTCGAGCAGGGTCGGATGCTGGCTGCGGGTTGGGAGACTGGAGCAGAACCAAATCTTGGACGTGCTTTCGAAGATCGAAAACAACTTCTATGTGTATGCAAAGTCCTTCGCTCGAATCGATTGGCTGCTCGGCTCGATGGCTGGTAGAGGAAGGCAGATGCGATCTTGTTGCTAGGCAATGTATGTGCCCCGCTAGGATGGAGGACTTGGAGCTTGGGCGCGAGATGGAGCCACGAAAAGGCGCGTGGAGCAAGCAACATGCGAATGTGCCGCAGTTTAACACTCCAGGGACCAGAAGCAAACAGGCAATGGTAGCACGACTGCAGCAGGCACGCAACTGCGATCGGAGCTGTTCGGCCAAGCCTGAACGCTGTTCGGCATCCGATCAAATCGGCACGTGACCATACGAGAGACAAATAGCAAGTAGCAAATCGAATAGCAGTGCTAGGTTGTCAATTGTACATACTGTCGCAATCTTGTCCTATTGCGCGCTCTCAGCGGAGTCGTAGGGTATCTTGTAGACTGAGCCCGTGTCCCTCAACCGATGTAAATGCTCATCAAAACGCCCTTCTATGCCGTCATGTCTCTCGTGGCCACATTATCTGCCATGCTGATGCTCCTGTTCTTCATATCCGTACGACTACTCCGAGGCAAGGTATGCGAAGTTGCCGTTTGTCCAAGAGATTTCGTATCCATTCGAACGCACTTAGACCATTCGGTAACGTTGTGATTACAGCCGAGCCAGCCTCCGATGCCATCCTGCTCCTCACATTGTCCATCGCTGAGCTTGCTAGTGATCCGCCAGTACCGTTGATTGCCGAGACGGCCAGGCTCGCCGTCTCTAAAGCCACCTCGGTAAAGGTTGAGTTTCCTCCCAGAAACGAGGCCACTGTTTTCGTAAGGGCTGTCGCATTACCATTCCACCGCGGCTCGAACCAATCTGCGCTGAAGTCGAAGATCGAGAAGACGAGAACGAAGAGGAGGATGCTGCAATATACGCATGGTCGTTGAAGCCAGTAGAATGCGCTGAGGAAGCAGAGGATATAAATGGGGCTGGCGCTCGATATGAAGACGAGGAGTGGCAACCACTGTGTACGAATCAGCATGACCTCTCAACCTCTGTCCTCCGTCTTTCTCACGCTACGCAAACAAAACATCTTATCGTTCTGATCAGAATAGAAGACTGGCTAGCAGGCTGGCTGAGAAAGTGTCGGAAGCCGAAGGAGGACGAATCGACTATCGCATCTCTGAGCCGGAAGTGGCTTGTTGAGCAAATTTAAATCTATACGTCGGCCTGGGGAGGTTGTGGAATTGTTCGAAGGCAAAGGTCGCGTGCGGCGAGAGTAGAGTGCAGTGGAGCCTGCAGCGCAGCAAGCATGCAATCAACATGCAGGTCACGTGTTGCTGCGCACGTCGGACTCGGATCAAAGACCCAAACAAGACCCAAACAATGTCTCATCCTCTTCTCTCAATTCATACAACTCCATGAGCCAGCACCTATGTCGCGATTCTATCGTTGCGCAGAAAATGGGTAATTATGTGTCATGAAGCCTCTCTGCTTTGCAGACGACGGACAATGATTGACGACTTCACTTCCGACTTCACTCCCGACTTCACTTCAGCGCGCAAAACCTGAGGGAAGTCTGTCTACAACGCCGTTTTAGTTAATGACACTCTCACATCGTTGCCTGTTGTTCAAACCTCACTTGGTCGGGAAGTTAAGTGGCCAGCTTCGCCTTTTCTTTCCTACAAACTTGTTCCACACAAGATCAACTCTCCCCATCTCCTTGCACGCTTGAAACAGGAACTAGGAAGCAAAAGAGCGCGGAAGATGGTCACGTCCACGCGCCTTCAAGGCGGCGCGGGAAAGCGCAAGCACTACTTCGATGATGGTGACGAAGACGAAGACGTCAAGCCTGTGATAAGCCTGCTGGACACAACAGATGACTCCAACTCCGACTTCGACTCCGACATATCTGACGATATCGACAACCAGTCTAACATCACCGGTCAATGCGAATACTCTGAGACCGATGAGACGTTTCCCCAATGCGTGGCTTACGACAAAGATTTCGCGCAAGTCGCAACAGATCTTGTCAGCATCCCAAAAGGTGCTCTACAGATCCTTAGAGGAAGCCACTGCCGCAACAGCCGCGTTCAAGGATGCCGATCCAACGCAGAACTGCTCTCTACTATTCCATCAGCGAAGAAAGACAAGATTGCACTGCTTGGCAACACCGGCGCTGGTAGGTTATGACCATTCCTGGCATCACCACATCACTGACACAATATAGGCAAAAGCTCTCTTCTCAATTCGTTGCTCGACATGCCTTACTTGGCGAAAGCTGTAAGTTCATCCCAATTTTGGTGTTGGCAAAGTCTAACAGATGTGCAGATGGCTGGTGGCTCATCCTGTACCTATGTCGGCAGCGAATACTCTTCACCTTTCACTGGTCAGACGAAGCCTTTCGCCGCCAAAATCGAATACTTCGGGATTGACGCTATCGAAGAGTTGCTCTCACGCATGCTACAAGATTACAATAGGTGGAATTTCCAGGAGCAACCAGACTGGGACGAAGACGAGAAGCAGGAATTGAAGCGGCTGTCAACAACTGCGTTCACCACTTTCCGATCCCTCTTCTGCGACCAAGAGCCTTTCGAATCTCCTCGCGCTGCGACAGACTTCCTGCTGTCAAAATTTCAGGACGATGGTGAAGCTCTTGTCACGATGGTGACCTGG
Organism: Pseudocercospora fijiensis CIRAD86; assembly: GCF_000340215.1. Taxonomy (NCBI): domain Eukaryota; kingdom Fungi; phylum Ascomycota; class Dothideomycetes; order Mycosphaerellales; family Mycosphaerellaceae; genus Pseudocercospora; species Pseudocercospora fijiensis. The sequence continues at coordinate 3,979,204 of NW_006921533.1, forward strand.
TGCAAGTCCCTCCTTGAAGAGAAAGAGGCTGACGAGGATGACCATGTCGAGTTCATCGATGCTGCAACACAAACCGAATTCCTTGAGCAGCTAGAGCCGTTGGTCAGTTCCAACTCGCGGTTCGAGAGACCAGCGCTATGGCCTTTGGTGCGAAAAGTCCGGTAAGTTCTCACTGCGCCTGACCATTGCGCTTCCGCTAATGAATCACAGCATCGGTCTCGAAGCGCCAAGAATCCTCAGATACGTCACCCTCGTCGATCTACCTGGTATTTGCCTGCCCTCACACCTTCCTCCATGTATCTTGCTAATCTGTGAAAGGCCTCGACGATGTCAATAAAGTGAGAGTCAATGCCAGCCTCGACATCATGCGAGATTGCGATGCGCTCTGGATCGTAACCAAAATCGACCGAGCAATCACTGACAGCAGTGTCGATTCGCTCTTGATGAGGTACGGCCGGTCATTCAAGATGGCAGTCGTGTGTACTGGAATCGACGACAATCTTGACCCTCAACTCCCGGCGCATCTAGAGAACGAAGGGCAAAGCGTGGGAGAGCACCATACTCTCTTGCAGGATGAGAGACAGCTTCGAAGCTTGACAAGGCATCTGCCAAAGAAGATTGAGACTCGTAACGCAAAGCTCCAGGGTCGTGGCAAGACCAAGTCAAAGAAGCAAAAGTTACTCACTGAGAAGACCAAGGAAAAACTTCAGAGTGAGATTAGAGAGTACGAGGAACGTCTGAAGGCGGCCGAAGATGAACTTCCAAAAGTGGCCTTAGAGCGGTTTGAGATACTCGTGGACGCTCGCAATTCGAACACGATCCGCCGATTGAAGGCAGAGAAGAATGACCATCTTCCGACTGGAAAGTCCTTGGAGGTCTTCTGTGTCTCCAACTTGCACTACGCTGCTCTCAAAGGCGCTCGCATGGTCAACGGTCCTCGCCTCGATGCGAAAGGCACCGGAATTCCGGCGATCCGCAACTGTGTCTACAGCTCAGCGGCGCCTGCGCAGCTCGAATCGCTCGAAGACTATTTCGGGCATAAGTTCAAAGTCTTCGTGGAAGGTCTGGCTATGTGGGCCAAATCGTATTCTATCGAAGGTGCTGAGGATCTTCTCGCCTCTGTCAAAGCGCCGCAAGACAAGGTCCAGGATCTCACAAACGCATACGTGGAGCGTCTTCTTGATTCGAACGAGGAGCTTAACGTCAAGCCCCTTGCTGCCAACCAAGACGATCTTGTTGCAGCTGCTCTTGCGGAACTCGACAAGAAGAAGAAATGGCATTGGGGCACCACTCGCGCCTTTCTCCGGAGGGATGGGAACCACAAAACTTCGGTGGCGCCAAAGCAGTCCTGGACAGAACAGTTCCTCTCGGCTGCATCGAAGATGCTCAACAGTTCATGGTCTGCTTTTACTGCGGGCCAGGAGACACTGACCTCACAGCTCAAAGCCGAGCTGCTCGAGCTGCTTGAGAGCGTTGAAAAATCCATCACCAGTCACCCAGCCTCCATGATCCTCCCGATGAACCGCATCAAAGAGATGCTCAAGGCTCATGTTGAGGGTATCGAACACGCTTGCCGTGATTTCGGCGAAGAATCTGCCAAAGAGCTTCGGTAAGTTCATGTTGTACTTTGACCCATAGAAAAGTTGCTAACACACGACAGAAACATCCAGCTTGACCTCAATCAAGATCGGCACTCTGGCTATTTCAGCCAGGCCATGTCCGAAGCTTACAAACAGTGCAAGGACGACTGTGGTACTGGCGTCAAGAATCGTTCGTTTGGAACGTTCGAGACGCATCTCAAGCTGTCGGAGGCTCGTTCTCCCTTCCGTGTCACCACCAAGAAGCTCAAGGCGGCAATTCAAGAAGATGCCAAAGCCAAGAGTAAGGTGCTTGAACGCAAGGTACACGACATTCTCAAAGACATATACCGCCAGTTTGAGGACATGGTCGATGAGAAGCTGGACGATCACGCCGAGGAGGAACTTCGTCGTGAGTTCAGACGCTTCCTGGAGACTGCCGAAGAGAAAATCGAGGAGGTGAGAGCAGATCTGGCTCGAATCAAGCGCCGGTACGACTGAAACGAAGCATGAGAGAGAGATTTTCTGGGGCAGGCATGGCTCGTCCGTTTGCATTAGCGTAGCGCGAAAGGGCTGCTACAGATATCTGCGGGCAGATACAAGCACACAGCGTAGGCACCAGCGTAGAAGACTCCTTGACAGGCTACGCTAGCTAGTCAATGAATAATGTGCTGGAGATCCATCCCTGCGAATGACCTAGACCGTTAAGAATAAACCCAGCGCTGCGCCGTGTAGATGACTAGACTGTCTCCCTGGGTCAAGTGATTCAAGAGCAATGGACGACTGGACATTTCTTCATCTCGGTCTGCCTAAGAAGCAGGCCTTGGACTAAACGCGTTCATCGCTGCCGCCGCAGTTATAAGTTCTCGATAACGCCTCGAACTCCTGCGCGACCAAACCCAGCTTGTCCTGCGCTCCCATGCTCTCGTTACATCCCGCCATTCGAGGCCATTAGACATCGCTCTTCACTCATGCTATTAACAGCACTGTCCCTTCTTTGCCTCGCCAGCCGGCGTGCTAGCAGATAGAGGAATCGAAGTACCTTGCCCAGGTGCTGGACCGGAGGTGTCCTGGTCGAGTGCCTTTGAAGACACTATCCTGTAGATCTCGGTAAGTTCTTGCTGGAATGCGAGTTCAACGTTGCTGGCGTCGAGAGCTGAAGTCTCGATGAAGCTCAGTCCTGCAAAGCTGAGCATTAGCATGTACTTGGAATATTCTCATTAGGAGAACACCAACCGTTCTCCGCAGCGAACGCCTTTGCGTCGTCTGTCGGAACTGCACGAAGGTGTCTCAAATCCGACTTGTTTCCAACCAGCATGATGACAATGTTGGTGTCCTGACCGGATGTCAGCTTTGTATATCGCCATGAACTTACCCCCATCCCTTACCGCATGGTCTCTAAGCTCTTTCAGCCAGCGCTGGACGTTGCCGAATCTGCGAAAGGTGAGCAAGAAGCAGATGCATGGTGTGGAAGCATGGTGCTCCTCCACGGCTATCTTACGTTTGCTCCTTGGAAATGTCATAAACGAGGAGGGCGCCCACAGCTCCACGATAGTATGCCGATGTAATAGCTCTGTAGCGCTCCTGGCCGGCAGTATCCTACTATTGTCAGTGAGCGTCGTGAATGTGCCTTTGCTATCGCCTCACCCAAATTTGAGCCTTGATCGTCTTGCTGTCTACTTGGATCGATCGGGTCGCGAACTCCACACCAATGGTACTCTTGCTGTCCAGGTTGAACTCATTGCGCGTGAATCTTTATTCGTGCGATGCGAGGTCAGCGAGCATCCTGACATAGACCATGTGTGCGCCGATATTGGATTTCTTACCTCGAGAGGAGGTTGGATTTTCCGACGCCACTGTCTCCGATCAAGACCACCTTGAACAGGAAGTCGTACTCGTCGTTGGCCATTGCTGCTCTTTTCGATGTGAATTACGATAGAGTCGGTGGAGGGGTGCGGGTGCGAGAGATAGCGGGGGACCGTGCGATTTGCGCGCAGCGTTGAAGGGTGTCGGTCGAACAGGATAGAGGAGCGGCGACTGCGTGAATGCTGAATTTGCGTGCGGCGACGGTCGCAGGATGTTGGTCACAGCGAAGAGGAGCGCGTGGATTGTGGCCGCAGGGTGTGCTGGCGTCAAAGGGCTCAAAGGAGTACTGTCTTAGTGCAGCCAATCTGCTAGCGCGGTCCCGGGGCGTCAACCTGGCTGTTGTCACGTGCGCCAGCCATCTTCGTCTGCCAATAATAACGACATCAACAGCCGTTGCCACTATACCACAGCGTCCTCGACACCACACTCGATCTACCGAGCCAATGACAGCCCATAGTGCCGGACCCTGAAGGACAGAACGATACGCGAGGCGAGAGAATCTGATCTTCAAGTGCTCATGACTCGAGACCCGGTCATGATCAGAAGGAGCCCTTAACGCTTCACTTCCGCTAGTGGACGCTCTTCCATACTGCACTCGGGGGCCTCAGGATGGCCGAATCAGATCCAGAATACGATGCTGGCTCTGACGATGACGTCCCGACGAATGGCGCTGGGCGTTCTGGGAAAGGCAAAAGTCGCGCCATGACCTCCAGGCCCAAGGATAGAGCACAAGCAACATGGGAGTCCGGAGTGAACCGCGGATGGGAGCTGCAGGAATCAGCAGACGGCGGTATTGAAGATGTACTCGGCGGTATTGAAGAAGCCGGCAAGCGCAAAAGGTAGGCCGTAGCGGCATTTCTGCTGAGGATCAGGCTCTAAACGAAAGGTAGGCTTCTCAAAGATACAACTCCTCTGCAGCGCGGCATCATTCGACATACTTTACTGATCATAGATCTGTCTGCGGCCATGGCGGAGAAGGATCTCCGGCCGACGAGACATTTACTAACAATCTCGAATACTGTGGCATTCATACGCGAATACTTCGAGCAAAATCCCATTTCACAGCTTGGTATTCTAGGCATGAGGGACGGCGTAGCACTTCGCGTCAGCGACATGTCCGGCAACCCAAACGTTCACATCGCGGCCGTACGAGCACTGCGCGGCACCGATCCTAAGGGGAGCGCTTCTCTGCAGAATGCTCTTGACATGGCACGCGCTGCGCTCTACCATACGCCTTCACATGGCACTCGAGAAGTTGTCATAATTCTGGGAGCATTATCAAGTTCAGACCCGGGAGACATACACGACACTATCAAAGCATGCATCAAGGACAAGATCCGAGTTAATATTATCGGTCTTGCTGCACAGATGCAGATATGTGCAGAAATCGCGCGGAAGACTAATCAAGGCGCTACCAACTGCTACAATGTTGCAGTTGATGAAGTGCATTATCGGGAGCTTTTCATGGGTATCACAACGCCACCAGTCGTACGAGCCACAGACACGGAGGCTCAGAAACGAAACCAAGCTGCTTTGCTTATGATGGGGTTCCCTTCGCGAATCGTCGAAGGAAAGGCCACGCTATGTGCTTGTCATGGCAACCTGACTCGAGGAGGCTATCTATGCAGTAGGTGCAAGGCGAAAGTTTGCAACTTACCTGCGACTTGCCCAACTTGCGATCTCACGTTGATCCTTTCGACACACTTGGCCCGATCATATCACCATCTCTTCCCCCTCCAGAACTGGGACGAAGTGTCCTGGGAGCGTGCACAAGAGAAAGGCAGCATCGCTTGCTATGGGTGTCACTCTGCCTTTCCTTCTCTCTGGAGCTCGACAGATGAGACTAATGGTGCCAGCCATACAAGAACCCGCCCGAAGAGAGCTGAGGGAGCATCGGAGTCAAGCAGGTATGAGTGTCGGACATGTCAGAACCATTTCTGCATCGACTGCGATGTCTTCTGCCACGAGGTGGCCCACAACTGCCCTGGATGCCAGAGCAACGCATATCTGCCAGGCATGACGAACGGTGCTGATGAGAATGGAAGTAGCCCTGGCTGAAATATTCACGCAACAGGACATCAAAGAAGCCACAATGCTGCAGCGCACGAACTACCTGGACTATGGCAATCTGCGAATTGAGCTGCCCAGCCCGAGAATACTGGCCTTAGTAAGCGCAAGTATCGAGCTTTAGAATAGAGCCACCATCTTCGGCAAAACACAGAATCGAAGGGGCAGGCAGGATACGATCTCACCTGAAGGATGTGGTGACGTGAACGTCGCTCCGGGGGCCAACAGAACAAGAGATGCCGAAGCAGGATCTGTAGGTCTCAAATAGTGCTCGCTAAGTCCACAAAAATCATCATGCTAGACAAAAAGCTCTATATCTACAGTTTGCTCTTCACAGCATATTCTCTATACAAACCTTCCAACCCAGCAGCACCGTCGAAAATATCTCTCTCAACAGCTCTGGCATTCACGTATTGTGGTCCCAATTGCTCCACCTTCTCCACACCCAGCAATCGCATTGCCGTCTCGGTCTCTGCCTTCAAGATTTCAAAGACACGTTCTACTCCAGCTTGTCCACCAGCTCCGTTTCCGAAGAGTGGTGCTCGACCCAGCCCAACAGCCTTCGCGCCCAATGCGAGAGCTTTGACGACATCCGTTCCTCTCTTAATACCACCATCGACATACACCTCAATCTTGTCAAGAACTTCTGGACAATACTTCTTAATCTCAAGCAGAGTATGAATCGCCGGCGGTGCGGTGTCCAGAGCACGTCCACCGTGATTCGAAAGAATGATACCTGCGACTTGCGGTGCATGGAGGGAAGCAAGGTATGCATCTTCATGCGTCTGCAATCCCTTGAGAATTATCGGAAGCTTCGTATGTTGCGCCAGCCAAGGTAGTGTAGTCTTCCAAGTAAGATCAGGTGCTGTACCCGCAAAAAGTGCTTTGCCTACACCTCCATCTCCACCAATTGAGATACCCTCTGCATCGCTTTCGGGCGCTGAAGACTCCGTGGGCTTGCTCGCGGAACCGGATTGTACTCCACTTCTCACGGGCAGATTTGAACCCACGTTCTTCACTCTTTCATCGTGCTCTCGCTTCCCAGGCACGGGCGCGTCCAATGTTAGACATATAAATTTGACTTGCGGTAGCTTGTGTATTCGTGCAATCATGTCCTCGCTCTTCTTCCTCTCTGTCTGAACATAAAGCTGCCAGCCAAAGACCTGGTCTGGTGCAGCGCCTTCTATGATCTGCTCTGGCGTCTGGCTAGCATTGTTCGAGATGATCTGTGCTGCTCCAAATTTCGCTGCTGCTCTTGCGATACCGCGCTCACCATCTGAATGTCCCAATCTCGCCATTGCCGCAGGAGACACGAAGAATGGTACAGAGACCTTATTCCCGAGAATCGTGGTCGAGGTATCGCAATTTGTACAGTCGACGAATATCCTAGGTCGAAGAAGGATGTCGCGGTAGACTGTGTTGTTGAAGGTCTTGCTGTATAAATCATCTCCAGCAGAGTAGTAGTATCCCCAAGCTTTCCTACTGATCTTCTTCGTTGCGAGATCTTCAATATCGTCGAGGTTTAGACATTCGTCGAGGGTGGGAATGTATTGTTCGGCAGCTGCTCCATCTTCTACCGGTGCCTTCTCTTCTGCAGGCAATGTAGCCTCATCGATCTTGCCCAGCTTAGCAGATTGGGGAAGGGCACCTTCTAGGGTGCCCGGGGGATGTATTGGATCGTATTCTTCTGTAGCGTCTGCTCCGGCGAGCTGGAGAATGACCTTACTGCCACCTGGATGGTCTGGGAGGAAGGACGTGACATCGTAGACATTGCCGTATAGAATCACCCAGCAAGACTCTTTCGACTTGTGCTGTTGGACTTCATGGAATGTGAACGTCTTGGCCATATCGCTCGGCCAGTGATGGTGGATTTGGTGGTAAGCGTTCTATCCAGGCTTTTGTTAAGGATGCTTGCAAAAAGCTATAGTGAGATAATTTAAGCAAAGTATGTCATGGGCACTGGAGGTCAGCGCTCACACTGTTGGGTCTATCTACGGCGGAACTAATCGACTGCATATCGTTGGCCGCTTTGCACCGGCACGCGGCCATTGAATCCTCGAATCTTGTCTTTCGGCGACTGCTCGTCCGCAGGCCGAGATGGATGGCTGGGATGTCGGCATCTGAAGGCGGCAAACATGTATTAGGCAATCCGACTATATCAAGAAGACGCGATGAGGTCTTTTCCTATGCCACCCATTCAAGTCCAGTCTCCTAGAGAAACAAAGGTCTTGCGCCACTCAACAACTCCCAACCTCAACTATATCCTGCGATAGTTTCAGCCAAACACTACCTCTTCTGATCGCCACTGTCCGTCGTTCGCAGTCGTCCTTTATCCAGGGCAGAAAGTTCGAGCTAGTCGTCCAAGAGGACACCTTCGTGATCGAGTTGCGACTCATCGAGCAGAAAGATACGGAGCATCTCCCAGCCTATCGACTTCATCAGCTATGCCCTTTCCTGGTGAGCTAGATCGCTCCATCAACGCGCTTACCAGTGATTTCATCCACAGTCTTGGCCAGGACACGGCATGCCTCGCCACCCTCAATTTCGAAGTCGTTCTCATTTTCGTCTACGCCGCTCAAGGCGAGGACGGAATCGAGTAAATCATCGATGGTGAAACCACTGTCAGACTGAGACTCGACCATTCCATCATCGATATTCAATTCGATGACCGACGGGCTCGTGATCATCATTCGCTTGAAGGACGATGTGGATTCTTGCAGCTTGCTGAGCAGATCGCTCTTATCGTCGTAGTCTGACTCGAAGTGGAGGGTACGTTCTTGTTGCTCGCTCATTCTCAGTGCGAAGATCTCATTGAGACCCAAATACAGTCCATTTTCTTTCTCGTAATACCTGGAGGCAGTGGGTACATTGCTTAGCAAAGGTTCGGACTGCGGCGAAGGGAACGACGATGCTATCGGGATTCACACGCTCGAGATTCAGGCAAGCCCACTCATGGCTCGAGTCTGTTGGCACACTTACCACTGTTTGCAATACAGCTCGTCGAACTCTTCATCGTACATGCTATCGACAGCGTGAGCAAACGGAAGACCAGTAGAAGGCCTGGAATACTCACACTGCAATGAATGGATTCAGGATAGGTGTGACCCTTTGACCATTCTGGTCTGCCCAACAATGGACAGGGCCGCTTTTGTCACCACAGGCTCTCTGGCGACGCCAAGCTGCTCTGCCGTCCGTTGCGGGCTCCAGAAAAAGCGCGCGACGTATCCAGATGGAAGTTTCGATAGTGTCACAGAAAGCCTTGTTGACCTGCTTCGCTGCGAGGATGCTGCGCAAAGGAAGAGAAAGGATGATGTTTTCCAAGAGCTCCGGAAGTGCAAATACGGTGGCTGCAGCCATGATGAGGATGTTGCGTAGCGATTCTGAAAGAGCAGATTGGAAGTGTTGAGGCCAAGAATCAAGAATGGAGGCAGCACAGGCGAGGGGCCGCGTAAGGCAGAGAAGGCAGGAGCGAGAAATTTGCTTCGTGCCTTCCACGGTAACAATGCTGGATCGGGAAGGAGCTGAAGTTGCAAACGCCCGCACAACATCGGCTGGTCGACGAAGGATGTCAGTGCGCAGATCAGATCAGCGCCCGTCAATGTGGAAATGCCTCACCAAACAATCAACATGTGGTAGTACTGCTCCATTCGTCTCACATGCGGACCTCGTAGCCTTCTGGCTCGCGTTCCAAGCACAGAGGCACATGCAATAGCCGGCCTGCTTCATGCACCCGTCAGCAGCGCATGATAGGACTGCGCAGCCCAGATCGTCGAAGCAAACTCAACGCATCCGCGTGTCCTCCCATCTCAATCAATATGATCGTTGCATTCAGAGTGGTGCGTCAGTCACGATCGCGCTCGTCGCCCTTTGCTCGCTCCCTCTCTGCTTCCACCCGCTTTTCCTCTTGCTTGCGCCAATGACTGCCTTCCTCGTAGTCTTTGGATATGCCAAATGCTTTGCGTAATCTCTCACTTTCCTCAATCTTTGCCTTCGCGATCTCGTGAACTTGATGCTGCTTCAGACCGCGCGCATTACCACCTCTTGGCCTTGAGGCCGGCTCTCTCTCGAGCTTCTTGCGCAGCGCATCGCATTGGTCGTCAATGTCGTCTTCGTCCACACTGCCAGGTTCATCAGTGACTTGTGTACTCGATGCGAAAATCGTCCTGAACCCACCCCTCATCTTCCAGCTTGTCGCGTAGCTCAAACACCTTCACCTCAATCTCTCGCTTCCGATCATGCTCTAGGATTTCCTTGTCCGGTTGACGCTGCTTGTACCTCGCCGAATCTACGGTGTCTTTCGATGGATACGGTTGATCGCGCGGTCTTAAATTTGCAGAATTCCGTTGTACATAGCCACTTGTCCCGGAACCTCGAGGAGTGCTCAAGCCAACGTTAGAAGACATTTCTGTGTCGATTTATGATCGTTGAGTTGGCAATGTGAGAATGGAGGGTAGATCTATTCTGAGATCGTAGGTGGAGCTTCGGCTCAGCCCTAGCCGCTGCAGAAGACATCCATGCAGCAAGCATGTGAGTGTGAGCTAGCGCGAGCTTGAGTCATCATCGAAAGTCTAGCGTGTTCGACTTCTGGAAAACTACCAACACTTCGAATAATGTCGAATGACCACGAAGAAGACAACATGCCTGCCCTTCTTAACGGAGATGCGGCGACGCCCAACACGGAACCAGCACTCCCATTTCCGCCCGTCACCAAATCACATATCCTCAATTGCGCGTACTCATCCTGGTTCCCGAAGTATAGGGCGATCACCCCCAAGTCAAGAGTCATTCCACTCACGAAGCCGTTCGTCGACTACCTCCGCGCAGATGCGATAGTCCTTCCAGACGACGAAGACCCACCTACATTATCTGACAATGACAGTGCGTATATCTCGTCATCGACGCACGATGATGATGAGGAGGAGGAGGAGGAGCAGGAAGACGTCGCTGCAGAATGGCGACAAGTACACCAGGCCATTAGAGCCACAATTGCAGAACTTGGAGGAAAGGTCATTCCCAAGCTCAATTGGTCAGCGCCAAAGGATGCGACCTTCATGAACGCAAACACAATGGAATGCAAAAAGCCATCCGACATCTATCTACTTCTGAAGAGTTCAGACTTCATCACTCACGATCTCGAGCACGCGTTCGATGATTGCGTCTCAGAATCGAGTGACGAAGAGGATATGACGACCGATAACATCGCCTACCATCTCGCCTTACGAAAGTCATTCCCATCCTGGGTCCCCAGCCTCGAGTTTCGGTGTTTCGTTCGCAACCGTAAATTGCTTTGCATCAGCCAGCGCGACCTCAACTATTACGACTTTCTGTTCAAGATGCAGGATCGAATTCAGACTGTCATCAACGAGTTCTTCGAGGTGAGACTGCGCGATACCTTCCCAGACAAGAGCTTCGTATTCGACTGCTATATTCCGCAACCATATGAGAAAGCGTGGCTGGTCGACATCAACCCCTGGGCACTCCGCACCGATCCAATTCTCTTCAGCTGGGAGGAGTTACTCGAAATGGACGAACCGGTCGAGCCACCAATGCAGGAGGAGTTCGTGCGATTTTCAATCGACCCCGCCAAGACGAGACAGATGCTGGACCATCTTCGAGAGAGCAATCCAGAAGCTTGGGCTGCATTGCAACGCACCGAAGAAGATGTTGGCCAGCTCGAGGACGGCGAAGAGGCCACAGATTCCGAAGACGATGATGATGCTGATGAAGAGCTCTTTCTGCCCGAACTTCGACTGGTACATCAAGGCGACCCAGAGGCTCAGTTTGCAACTCCGCAGTACTCAGCCCACAAGATGCCGAAGGACGTGGTTGAAGCATCTCAAAATGGCGAGGGCCTTATGGAGTTTGCGAAGGAGTGGCGCAAGCATTTGGAAAGAGCTCGGCAAGCCGATGCCGCTGCGAGTAGCAGCGATGATGAATGAATGAATGATTGAACGATCCTACGAGTGTATGAAGTAGATACAACACTGCAAAGTATTCAAAAGACCAGTCGCAATCCTCCCCGTCTGTCATTTCAATGCTTGAAGCTGCTCTGACGGAGCAACGACAGCCTGGTACGGGGAATTGACGGCAGTGAACAAGCGCCTACATCCCTCTATCTCTTTCAAGGAGTGCCGTCTTGAATAGCAAAGCGAGCTCTCTGAGCTCGATTGTTAAGACCGAACTACTGTCTGCGACGTGCCAACCGCTGTTTGACATAGTCACGCATCGCGGCGAATTCCTCGAATGCCAGCCAGATGGTACTGCATGCTACGCTATCAGCCTTTACTGGAGCTTCTGATTAATTGTATTGAGCCTCTGTAGCAGGCTAGATCCATGGTCACAAAAACGCTTTACTTCGAGATCGGATCTGCCTTCCTGAATCTGACTTTGAAATGAACTTACTGCAAGTACTCAATCTCATCACACATGACGCGAGCTCAGCTTCCGGTCTGATTGAAGTCATGTGCTGCCTCAAGGCGGGAGGCTGGTTAATGCAGCAGGTTTCTGGAGCGCATCAAATTCGGAGAATTAGCGCCATCGTGATCTAATAAAGTGTGGAGAAAGCATCAGCGGTACATGGAAGCCTTGATCCACTCCAATCTCTTGGACCTCGTCTTATTATTACGAGAACACTATCCTCCCGCATCTACTGCGCCGGTGTGGTGGAGGTGTTGTGATTTACGGTGGGCGTAGAAGGAGATGCAACAACACGCGACGGCTTTGGAAAAGCGCGATGAGCACTCCGGCAACAATGACCCTAACTCGATTCCTCCTTGGGTCCACATCAACGAGAACGATGAAAAGGCGCCGTTCATACAGCCTGCGCCGGTAGTGCCAAACACTCGTCACTACAAACCTCCACCTACAAAGTACTCGCCCGGGCGCAAGTTGGACAGCTATCGCGATGCCGAGCCGCCGCTCCTATCCATGCCTATCGATGTGCACCAGACACGATGGATACCCTTCATGCAGTCTGGGCCGAATCCGCGCGAGGCGCGCAATCAAGGCGTGATCATGAGTCGGGAGTGGATGGAAGAGAACGTGCCCATCGTCAAACGCGAGTGGGAAGAGGAAGATGATCTGGACCCGATGGGCTCGAACAGATTGAAAGGGTTCAAAGGCATCATGTATCGAGGTCAGTGGATCATCAGTCCAGAACGACAACAGAAGAGCGTGGAAGCATTCTGGAGATTGTTGCTCAAGAACGCTTTTGTCCCGTTGGTCATCCGTTTGACTGTTCTAGCGTTTTGCTGTGCTGCGCTTGGTCTCGGTTCGACGATCTTTCAATCGGTCCAGCGTGTCAACAAAGATAACGACCCTTTCAATCAATGCGCGCCGCGGGCTTCTACGTACATGGCAATCATTGTCAGTACTGTCGCTATCCCCTACATATCTTACATTACCTGGGATGAGTACACAAGTAAACCGTGAGTCAGACACTCGGCCTTCTGCGTCTCTGCGCTAATGACTTTCTAGACTTGGACTCCGATCCGTCGCCGCAAAGACATTGCTTCTCCTTTGTGATCTTTACTTCATCGTCTTCTCGGCATCAAATCTCTCACTAGCTTTGTCGGCCTTGCTTGACGACAGCTGGGCCTGTTACGATACCGGCAGTCAAGTCATTGGCGGCGTCGCCCTCGAGATACCGAAGACTTGTCCCAACAATGAAGGAATCTGCTATAAGCAGAAAGCTCTTTCTGGGGTACTTGTCATTTCGCTGGTCGCGTGGTTGCTATGCTTCAGTATAAGCGTTCTCCGAGTTGTAGAAAAGCTGAGACTGGACTACTAGTGGCAGCCAGTACTTCACGCTATGGGTTATGAGGGATGATTTACGAATAGAGATGATGATCAACACCAGGCAGGCAGGCGTCAGCGATGTGCTTGTAGATGAGTGTACATTTTGGGGGATCCAGGAAGAGCAAGCGCTGGCGTTGGCGTTTGTGACGGCAAATGAGCATTTACTGGGCGAGCTTTTGCTTCTTTATTGATATTGCGCAATCATCAGCATGAGATGTTTTCTGCCCTCCATTCTGCGGGCATCCGCATCTACTCGAAAGCGAGTACCGGCTTCTCGGCAGTCGGCAGTCGGCAGTCGGCAGTCGGCAGTCGGCAGTCGGCAGTCGGCAGTCGGCAGTCGGCAATCGGCAAGACGCGTGACGCGAGACGTGACGCGAGATGAGATTCGCGACTCCCAGAGATCTACGATTCTACGTATGGATGCTTGCCCTGTATTCTGCTCCAGAGTCCAAACCTCTCACCCCAGCGCAAATCATTTTGCATCGACCAGCGCCGCTTTCTAAGCTTTGCTCTTGTGGTCATTTCATCATCTGCACAAATCATTTTATTCCGCCCTGTTGAGGGGCCCGGCCAACCATTGAGAGACAGCGGCCGCAACACAGCTTCGAAGACAAATTATGCGAGCGAAGCATCAATGGTCGAGCCAGGAATACCTTCAGTAGATCAACTGAGGCGTCATGTCGACCTTTCTCGAACCTGCTGCTGTAGCTCAGCAAAACAACAACATTCCGCTACTGGGTCCGGACGGGAGAACCATCATTAAATGGCTAAGCCCTTCGACTGCGGCACGTTGTCGAGTTTTGTACCAGGATTCTGCCTTCTCCCTACACTGGCTTCAACAAGGTGCCATCACGGAACCCATTCGCGATCTCATGTACTCTCGCCTTTCATGGCAATGTGCTGGCTCGGGGCTTACGGATCACGCAGACAGATTCGAGGAAGGATGCCGGCTTCTGCAGGTTTACCCGACGCTACCCTACCAGGAGCAGCTCCAATGGCTTGCAGAGGACAGATCATTCCGGAGTGCTATGCTTATCCAGGATCAGCAGCAAATGGTCGTTTGGAGTCAGATTGGAAGTATGGACCATCAGCATTCTGGAGACAGAATAGCACTAGAGAGATACATGCAGATCAACCAACAGCAAATTGCTCACCTCGATCGTATCCTCGGAGGCCAGCCTGTCCAGCAACCGGTGAGCTCAGCGTCACCCAGGAATCTCCAGTCAGTCTCCGTTGCCCCTCGGGAACCACTGTTGGAAATATCAACAAACGCAGCAGGCGCTCTGAAGCGCAAGCGAGAGGACCGTAAGCCAAAGAAGCAGACTGAGACCATCTCGCTTGAGCAAGAGTCCGAGGACGAAGTCGCTTTGCAAGGCCAAGTCGACGCTATTCAAGCGAAGATTGCTGCAATTCGTAAACGCACTGCTCATGAGGACGAACTCGTTCCAGACAAGAAACCAAGACGGCCTGCAAAGGCTTCAAAAGTTGTCGCGTCTAATGGCGCTTCATGTGCATTCGCTGCGCAATTTCAGCGTGTGAAGGATAGTGTAGCACAGTCTCACGAGGCGAATCTGCCGGCCGATACTTTCCAACATCGCAGAGTTTCTCAGCAACAATTTACTCATCAGCAAGCAACGTCGACGATTACAGCAGATCCTACCTTGCACCCCGCTGCCGTAGCGGCTGGCATCAAATCTAGCGAGCTTCATCTCCTTGTACGAATGAAGGAGAAGCTCGCCACCAAGCATCCTGAAGCGTCTGACGGAGCTCTCACTCTGCTATCTATCGAGGCATTGCGGAGAGCGAAGGAACGCGTCAACATCAGTCAGTCTCGGCCTACTGCACCCGCCTACACGACCACACAACCAGCTCACGAAAGCATTCAAACTGGGCACGGACTTGCCACTCACCATCCAGCTCGATCAGCAATAGAGAGCAAGGCTATTATAGACCTGCCTCAAAGCTCACCAGCTCAGCAATCGATAAAACAGCCCCCAATACCAGTGCAAGCACCATCAGTGGAAGCAAGGACGGAGCCTCCATTGTGCAAGGAGCAGCAACAGGTCGTCGACTTGATTATGGCAGGTTACAATGTGTTCTATACAGGGTCTGCAGGCTGTGGAAAATCTACTGTGCTCAAAAGCTTCGTATCACAGCTGCGTGATCAAGGAAGGACGGTCAGAATTATTGCTCCCACAGGAAAGGCAGCCTTAGACATCAACGGGTCCACCACCTGGACATACGCCGGGTGGACGCCAGGCCACATGAAACGACCGCTTGAGGATCTGCTGAAGGCAGCTCACGGTAAATTCGTGCACAAACGACTTACCTCGACTAACGTTCTTGTTATTGACGAGGTCAGCATGGTCGAGAATCATATCTTGGCTAGACTCAATGCGCTTATGAAGAGAGCGAGAAACAACGAACGAGCATTCGGAGGGGTGCAATTAGTGGTCACAGGCGACTTCTGTCAGCTACCTCCAGTCAGACCTTTTCAATACTGCATGACATGTGGCCGAGAGCAACCACGGCGCCTTTCTCCAGACGGAAAGACGGTATACCGTTGTCCACAACACGGCGATTGCAACGATGACGATAAATGGGCTTTTCGGAGCAGTACATGGGAAGAATGCAAATTCAAACATGTCAACCTCACGAACATCCATCGCCAGAGCGACGAGGTCTTTATCAGAATCCTGCAGAAGCTGCGCATTGGCACTCCATTGACTACTGCAGATCGCACACTTCTGCTCGACCATCCATGCGAGGTTACGAACGCAGTCAAATTGTTTCCAACTCGCGAAGAGGTCAGACGAATCAATGTGACCGAGTTCGATCGTCTCCGTACTGCCAAGCGTGGCTATGCGTGCTTAGACTACTTCAGGTGGAACGAGAAGCATGGTAACTTGCGGGAGAAAGGCAGGCGACATGCTCGCGATGATTCTCTAGAAGCTTTGCGTGAGCACCGACTCGAAACGCAAGTCGACTATAAAGCGGGCATGTTGGTCGTGCTGCTGATAAATCTAGATATTGCCAACGGCCTGGTCAACGGTAGTCAAGGTCGTGTTATTGGATTTGAGCCGTACTCGGAATCCAAATTGCCCAAAGCAAGCATGAATCGCGACGAAAGCTCCAGTCGAAGTTTTGGTTCCTATCGTGGATCTAAGAAAAAATCAAGACGGGAGCGGGACAGCTCAGCGGAGCCTCTCATTGTCCAGGGCGAGCTGCGAGGTGAATATGCTACGCTACGAGAGGAGCAGATTCGAGAATTCATATTGCAAGGCCGCAACGAGCACAAGATGTGGCCCATCGTCCAGTTCGACAACAACATCCGGAGGACTATTTACGCTGACTGTCAAGTCAACGAAGTTGGTGACGAGAAGCCATACACACTTCTTGCCCGGACACAGATACCACTGATCGCGGCTTGGGCCATGACCATTCACAAAAGCCAAGGCATGACTTTGAATAAAGTGATTGTGGATCTTGGAAAGAGCTTCGAAGAGGGACAGGAGTATGTAGCGTTGAGCAGAGCGAGAAGCTTGGCTGGACTGAAGGTGATGTCGTTGGGTGAGAACGTGGGCAAAGGTGGCAATGAGCAAGTCAAGCAGTTCCTCGAGGAGAAGTTTGGATTAGAATAGGTTAGCATGCACGGAGACGAGGACGAGGATGGTGCCTCCGGTTGGAGAGACCATGTGTACTACCGGCCATGCCACCAGTACCACCGTGGCCGCCAACTTACCCTCTTGGTCGTGTTCTGTGTCCATCGGCGGACTGGAATGTTGGTGATGCAGAGATTGAATGCTCGGAGGCCTCCATTTTCCGATGAGCAATGGAGGAGCTTGCCCATCGCCTTGAATATAGCCTACCCGTTGCTGAATATATCCTGCGCATACGCACCGGTCAAGCTGCCAGGGCTGATATGTATTCTATGCGCCAAGATCTGCAAAGCATCGTGTTCGTGTTCTTCAGGGTCCGCTGATGACTGATGACCGCCCACCCGCGATGAGCTACGGAGTAGAGGTCAGCTACTCACCTAGAATAATGCGCGCAGAACATCGGCACACGCAGTGCACATCGCGACTCGACCCAGCTCCGCGCACAACGGCAGCCTCCATGCCGCATCACAGGCGCAGTCGCTCAGGCAGACCATGACACGGAGCGCCAATGACGGCCTCTTGCCGTCCGAGGTGTATGGTCAGCCATCCAAGTCGGCGCAACCGCACAACATCAGCGTAGAGCCACGCGAGGACTCGTCGCAACAGCCGCAGCAGCAGCAGAAACAGAAACAGCAGCGCGCGCAGTCGCAGCACAGCATCGGCAGCAGCAAGTCTGCTCCGCCCGTCGCGCTCTACCGCCCGCAAAGCTCGTCGAATTCTGCCAAGTCGCAGCCCAATGGCCAGTACGCGGCGGAGAGCGACTCGGAGGAGGATGAGGGCCTGCAGCTTCAGGCGCCACATGGGCGCAGCAGGCAGGCGCAGCGTCCGGCGGTGTCGCGTGCTCAAAGCGAGTTTGGGCGGCGCGCAAAGCCGAAGCAGATGAATGGCAAGGCCGGCGATGGCGAGGAAGACATCATGCGACATGGCTGGGAGGCCCAGCTGCAGAACGAGGAGGCCGCGAAGAACCTCAGCGAGAATTTCTTCATGTACTACGAGGACAAGCGGCACGAGACTGCGGGCAATCTGCCTCCCGATTTTGACCCCAAGAACCTTGTGACGGAATGGCGCATGAAGGACCGCCTTAAGACGGCGTCTGCTCTGCTCGCTGTGTGTCTGAACGTGGGTGTCGATCCGCCAGACGTGATCAAGACCAACCCTTGTGCGCGTTTGGAGTGCTGGGTCGATCCTGTTCCGCCCGACAGTTCGAACCAGAACTCCAACAACACCAATGCGCAGATTGGCAAGAACCTCCAGTCCCAGTATGAGAATCTATCGCTGAGGACGCGATATAAAGTCATTCTGGATCCGACCATCGAGGAGCTCAAGAAGTACACGACATCGCTTCGCAGGACAGCACACGCAGAGCGTATCTTGTTCCACTACAACGGCCACGGAGTACCGAAGCCGACGCAGAGCGGAGAGGTGTGGTGCTTTAATAGAAGCTATACTCAATACATCCCGATCAGTCTGTACGATCTACAGGAGTGGGTCGGCGCCCCGGGACTCTGGGTCTGGGACTGTAGCGCGGCGGGCGGCATCATTCAAGGCTTTCTTGACGCCGCGCAAAAGCACAGCACGAACCAACAGGACGTCTTGAGGCGAGATCCAAACCGGTCCCAACAACAACCCCTCGTTAGGTGGGAGGATTGCATTCACCTTGCCGCCTGTCGCGAGAACGAAACTCTTCCCACCAACCCGGAGCTGCCCGCCGACCTCTTTACTTCATGCCTCACTACGCCCATCATGATGGCAGTGCGTTATTTCATTCTTCAGAACCCTCTCAGAACAACATTTGTCACACTTGACCAGGCACGAAACATACCCGGCAAAGTCAGCGAGCGTAGGACGCCGCTGGGTGAGCTGAACTGGATATTCACTGCCATTACTGACACGATCGCATGGAACTGCCTCGAAAAACCGTTGTTTAAGAAGCTCTTTAGGCAAGATCTGATGGTCGCAGCCCTCTTTCGCAACTTTCTCCTCGCACAACGAGTAATGCGCATGTTTCATTGCCATCCACAGTCATATCCTGCAATACCAGCAACTCACGATCATCCACTTTGGAAGAGTTGGGATCTGGCGGTGGAAATGATCTTGGCCCAATTGCCAGGCCTGATCGAGCAGCAGAAAGCCCAGGAAGCCGCAACCGAGACGCAACCAAATGGTCCGAACGGCCAACCGCAGCAGACGCCGGAGCTCGAATATGAGCACTCAACCTTCTTCTCGGATCAGCTCACTGCCTTCGAAATATACTTGAACGCTGCGCCTAGCAACCCCGGCTCTGCAGGATATGCGAAGCCACCGGAGCAACTCCCAATCGTGTTACAAGTCCTGCTCTCTCAAATTCATCGGCTGCGTGCTTTGGTATTGCTCTCCAAATTCCTCGATCTAGGTCCGTGGGCTGTAAATCTGGCGCTCAGCATTGGCATATTTCCCTACGTCCTCAAACTTCTTCAATCACAGGCGACAGAGCTCAAGGCACCTATGGTGTTCATTTGGGCCCGGATCCTGGCTGTTGATCAATCATGTCAGTCTGATCTGCTCAAAGATCAGGGCTACTCATACTTCACCAACATATTGGTCCAGACGAGTGGAATACCTCTCGGAAACATCGCAGAACATCGAGCGATGTGTGTCTTTGTCATCGCCATGTTCTGCAAGGACTTCAAGCAAGGCAAGGCTGCGTGTCTCGACAGCAATCCCGAGATCATCGATCAGTGTCTCGCCCACTTGCTTGACATGGAGAATCCTTTACTTCGACAATTCAGTCTCCTCTGCTTGAGCAATCTGTGCCGCGACTTCCCTGCTGCAAAGCAGGCTTTTCTGGAGCTCGGTGCCCACGATCGAATATGTGATCGAAGCCACGACCCAGTCCCCGAAGTTCGGACGGCTTGTCTCAATGTACTAACTAGCTTCGTCGCTACTGGTGACGTTAATCCGGCCATTATTGAAATAGAAGAGACACTGGTGGGAATCATCATCTCCATGGGAATGGATGGATCGGTCATGGTCCGGAAAGAGCTTACAGTCTTCTACTCAGAATATGTGAAGAAGTATCAGAATCGATTCCACTGCGCAGCCTTTGAACAGCTTCAGGAGGAATTGGACAAGAAGGATGGAAAAGAGCAAGTTGCCGATGATTTCCTCGCCATGCAGGAAGAGAGTGCTTTTGATTCGGCTGGCTCGAACGGCAACCTGTCTCTGAACGGCGTGCGAGCTGCTCACCAAAGAAGCGTCTCTGCTACGGTCGCCGAGGATGACAGAGCACGGCCCATGCAGAAGCCGAGAAGGGCAGAGCTGTCGTTAGGCACCGTGTATCGCGCGGTGTGGAGGCAAGTGATGAGTCTTTCTACAGACCCACATCCGGAGGTTGCACGTAATGCTGGTGCCGTGGTTGATTACCTTCTCAATTCGCTGCTCGAAAGCCCCTTCGCGCCTCATGCGGAAGCGATCCTGGATCAATTGGAGAAGACCAGACCAGTGCTGGACCCGATTGTCACGACACCTGGTATTGAGTCTCTAAAGCAATCGAGATCCGTGCGAGACTCGAGACCGGAAACGCCGCCGAGCCCATCAGCGGCTTCAATATCTTCCAAAGCCGATAGCTACTTTGCTCTATCACGGACAGCAAGTGTAGCCGCTGCCCTGAAGAACATGGTTGGCTGGAAAACGCCTGCTGAGGTACCCAGCACCCCAGGCTCACCAACACATGCTCGACGAGGTTCAGCGATGAGCGCACATACGTTACCATACCGCTCGCGACCACTCACGCCGGCAGACGCAGCTCTCCTCCCTCCGGATGCATTGGATAATGTCCAGGGACCTCCACATCAACCGCGAGCCATGATTCCACCTACACCATATTTTCAGGACAGAGACAAGTCACATGTGCCTCAAATGCCGCTCAAGTCCACATTCTTTGACTGGTCAGCATCTTACTTCCGCGAGCCGCAGATGCGACCGTCTGAAGCAGACGAGCCTGGTTCGAAGGACTACAACGAGCGCTTATGGCGCCGGAATCGCAACGACAAGATCATTGCCTCGACGCAGCCTCTCAAAGAAGCCGCTGGGTCGCAAGGCTGGGACAAGCCTTGTGGATACTTCGGTATTGGCGCAGCACCTGTAAAGATGGTGTTCCATCAATTCGAGAATCACCTTGTCACCTCAGACGATCGAGACAGTATTGCAGTATGGGACTGGAAAGATGCAAGACAACTCGTCCGATTCAGCAACGGCAATCCGAAGGGCAGTCGAGTCACAGAGTTGCAGTTCATCAACGAAGATGATATGGCCATGCTAATGACCGGCTCGAGCGATGGAGTCGTCAAGATTTATCGCGACTACGATGATCCGAACAAGATCTCACAGGTCAGCTCCTTCCGCGCACTAAATGATCTTGTTCCTTCCGATCGCGGTGGATCTGGGCTCGTCTTCGATTGGCAACAGGGGCAGGGTAAAGCTCTGGTCGCTGGAGATGACAGGGTTGTGCGTGTGTGGCAGGTTGGTCAAGAGCTTTGCGTCAACGACATTCACACCCGATCTTCAGCATGCATCACTTCCTTGACTTCAGATCAAGTGGAGGGCAATGTGTTCGTCGCCGGATTCGGCAATGGCAGTGTCAAGGCCTACGATCAACGAAAACCTGGAGCCGAAACCATGGTTTTGGGGTGGAAAGAACATAGTTCTTGGATCGTCGGTGTACATCTTCAACGCGGTGGGGCCCGGGAATTGATCTCTGCTGAATCGAATGGAGGACTTCGTCTCTGGGATCTGAGGATGACGAAGTCCGTCGCTGCCCACGATCCTGCACCACGGACACGCGAGCCTAGAATGTTACGCGCGCTCTCCGTTCACGAACATGCTCCAGTCTTTGCAACTGGAGGCAAGGATCATACAATCCGTGTCTACAATACAAAGCTCCAGCTGCTGAGCAAGTTTGAGCCATACATGTCCTACTTGAGAGTCGGACTCTCGGGAGGCTCACAGCGCAATGCACCCATCACTGCCATGGCTTTCCATCCTCATCGCATGATGTTGGCGTGTGGCGCTGTAAATGATGGGCATGTAAATCTCTTCAAGTGCGATATCGATGAGCACAAGGAAGGGCACCTGCGAGGCGGAGATTCGGTCGTGGAAGAATGGGGTTCGACGTATGGTGGGAAGTTCAACTGAGACATCAAGTGCTCTCGGTGGAAAGTTGACGATTGTGAATAGTGTGCTTTTATGATGATGGGATTAGCAAGGAGTTCGGCGAGGCATAGCATGGACGATGAGCTCGAGCTCTAGGGAAGTGGCAATTTGAAACCAGAAACGCAGATTCAGGGATCCTTTGGAGCACGCGGGCGCGATTTCAATGTGTGAATGAGATGATACTAGCATTGCATGGTCCGATTTGTGACAACACGAGGTTTCCTGGGTGGACACATTGAGATTGAATGACGCGGTTGGATGTAGAAATCCGAGCGTGGATGCCAAGGTTTGCGCTCATCGTTTGAGCTGATAGTCATGCTATGGTAATGCGAATTACGGCCGTTCGTCTAAACATCAGTCCTCTCGTCTAGAGCGCTGCGAAGAGCCTGAAACCGTGGACTTCCCAAGCCCGTCACCGGATCCCAAGGTCTCGCTGCGGTTGCTGATCAATTCTCGCAGGAACACCACGAATTTGTCGTACGTCACGTCACGCCCTTCTGGGGACCGAACACGCCGCCCTTGTTGTAGACCCATCAACGTCTGAGTATCAAGCGCAGTCTCGAATTTAGGACCAACGCCCCGCTGATTCTCTGGATCTCCAGGAGCAAATCGTGTTGCTTCAGCCATATCTCCGTACCACAGGTTGCCGAGGAGGGTCGAAGTAGCTGTGTAGCGTGCTCGCAGCTGTCGGGCTTGTCCTGCATCTTGTTGAAATACCAGTATGCTAGGTTGAAGGCGCAAGCTCGGGCCCGTCATAGAGTCTGACGGTGATGAGCTTATCTTTCTAGGTGAGAAGAAGGAGCAAGATTATTCGGCTTATCTCCGTAGCCATCTGGCACACCGGGCGGGATCTGTAACTTGGTCTCGGTGGGCCGCTGGGAGAATATTACGTCCCGCATTGACCGCATGACCAGCCAGAACGTTTCGAGCTGGACTAGCAATTAGTAGCTGTCGCGTGTATCTCATCACTCCGTTCGTGAAAAGAGAGTAGATCTTCAGGCACGGTGAGAGACTTGCCATTGTATCTTCCTGTCGGTATTTTTTCTCTCTTCTATGTAGACTACTCAGATGCTCCGGATCAAGGATTGCAGCAGCAGCTGTCGAGGTGTCCAGAACGATCATTTCAGCGATTCCGATCGCAGTCACAGGTCTTCAGGAGGCGTGTAAGAATGGCACGCAAGTGCAGCCATGTTGATTCTTATCAGTGAGCCCAAGAGAGCAGTGCATTAATGCGGTCCTGTGCGCTCCCATGCAGTGATGGACTGGGCGCAGGGACGCGAGTTGACGCAAGCAGCCAGGATATTCAGGCACGCGTGCTCCCATTGGCTGTCCGTCAGCGCACGCAACGCAGCTGGTTGTTTTCGCCATAAGCAGTCAAGCGTGCTGCCCGAAACAGTATGTGGTCGTGTGCCTTGGAAATAACGACCTTAGGCAGCCTTTTTGGTGTCGACTGTCTTCGAGTCCGTCGATTCTGTCTCTGCGGTGTATGGGTGCTTGATCGTGAGGCACCAGATGTCCAGTGTGTCGCAAATGGAGACTATGACGTCCACAACGAAGCTGCCATAGACACCGACCGCAAGTCCTAAGCAGGTAAACACGAATGCAACCTGATAGACGCCGTCGCCAAGGGAGCTATACCAGCCAAGGCCGAGTTTCTCCAGCAGGACCTCTCCGAGTGAATCCAAAATACCGTAAATCAGAGGCAAGGCCAAAATATTTTGGTACGGGAAGGGAGACTTGGTAAGATGTGCAGTTATCATCTGGCCCACTGAGTAGGCGTTGATGAGTCCGACGTACAGCACGAATGGAATCAGATGGTTGTGGAGAATGTTTGGCTGAAGCGCAAGGTAGGAAGCGATCAGTGCCCATGATCCGAAGAAAGGCAATAGACCGAGTAAGGCCTCGCGAGCTTGTTCACCGCGCTCTCGTCTTGCTCGCATGACGTTGCACGAGCTCTCGAAAGTCGTGAACACAAGGACCAGGCCACCGTATACCATGTAGAAATCGCCAAAGTCCATTTCGTAGAGGAGATCAGGCAGGAAGCTCAGATGAGGTGCGCCAAGGGCTTGGAGCATTGGCTGTTGCCAATAGCTACCACCACTACAGCTTTTCTGTCAGTATGTCTTTGATACTCATCATGGTATTGTCACGCAGAAACATACGTGTATGCCGTGATCGCGTACACAACGCACAAGGTCAGTATGCCCTCCACCGGGCCCGACACAAGGCCGAGAGTCAAGGTCTGGCATCACATTAGCCTCGTTGAAAGAGCGATCGCATGCAGGTGCGTACTTTGGTGTGATATTCATCCCACGTCTGTACGTAAAAGGTAAGAAGACCTACGAAGGTCAGCGAAATTCCGAAGGGGACCCTGAACATGGACATACAAGCGAAGAGCACCAGCACCGTCCTCCAACCCTGACCAAATTGCATGGCTGCGGCGAAAAGGAGCACCTCCAGACTTGTGTTCAACGCGTCAACGCCATGGTCGAAGAGCTCGCCCAAAGGACCGCTTGGGCGTGTTCGACGTGCCTGGGTGCCATCGATGGCGTCAAAGTTCTGATACAGGAAGAGCCCGATGGACCACGACAGATAGACCCAAGAGGGGCAGTCCTGGTCCAAGGTGGGGGTGTAGTAGAGCATTGTCAGGATGTTGGCAATCACAAAGCCGAATCCGCTCAGAGTTATTGCGTTGGGCGCCTGTTTGCTCCCGATGGATTAGCAATGCTCTCGGGCTTGGCCGTACGCGTGCATGCTCGACTGACCATGGACGGCGGAAACAGCTTGATGACCTGGCTCCACCAGTATGGCTTCAGCAGATATTGCGAGATCAGACTTCTGTCGACGCCTGCACATGGCGTCAGCGATGATGCCGACCGAGCTCGTGAAGTCGCGCGATTTCGGTGGCATACTCACTTGAGTACTTGTACTCGTTCAGCCTTTCAAGCTGCTTGACCCTTATGTATCCCATCTCGGCCGTGGTGTTGCGCGGTATGAGTAGTGAGACGGCGTGTTTTGGAGGCCCGAATTCGATGTCACCTGATATACGCGTGAGCTGGTTGCTCTTGCCCGTGCCGCTTTTTCGTGAAGATGACGTGACGTGACGACGCGAAGCGTGCGCGCTCCAGCCAAGACTTCTGTCACTCAATTCTTTTTGCCCTCATGGCTGCTGCACGTCGTCATTCACTTTCTATACCACTCCTTTCACCTCAATACGCACACAATAATCAGTGCCTACCCCAATCATGGCCATTTGTGCCTCCCCAGATCGTGCAGCTTGGTGAATTGACTGGTCGGACACCTGCCAACATGCCTCCTCCTGTTCGACAAGAGTCGAGCATGCCTTTGCTCGCTGACGAGCCCAGCAACAGGCATCGCCCGAGCCACGCACGAGGGTACTCCCAAGATCTCGAAGAAAGACCGGTCGCCATGCAGAGCCCCGACGAGGACTCAGATGGGAATCCACTCAGTGCCTTGGAGAAGAAGTATCGAGTCGTGGACCAAGAAATAGACAGCCATGGAATGGGACGCTATCAGTGCTTTGTGTGGACACTGTGTGGCCTAGGATACCTCCTTGACCTGCTCTACGCGCAGGCTTTCGGCCTGGTGTTGGGTGCCGTACAACAAGAGTTTGGCTTCTCGCCGGGCGAGAGTGGGAATATTAGTGTTGCTTTTTCTGCCGGTCTTACTGCTGGAGCATTCTTCTGGGGCATAATGGGAGATGTCGTTGGCAGACGTTGGGTTTTCAATCTGACGTGTCTCTTTAGCGCTGCTTTTGGAGCTGGCCTAGGAGCGAGTAACAACTATGCCACATTCCTGCTTCTCACCGTCTTCATAGGTTTTGGAGTGGGCGGCAACATCCCAATCGACACGACAATCTGCCTGGAATTCATTCCCTCCAATCGCCGCTTCCTTCTGGCAATGTTGTCGATATTCCAGCCGATTGGTGTGGTCATGACAAGCGTCATCGCTTATGGCTTCGTTCCGTCGCACTCTTGCGAGCCCAATTTCAGCATGGACAATGCCTTACCCTCCTGCAATAACGTGTCCAATGGCGAGGCATGCTGCCGACCAGAAGATAATCGAGGCTGGAGATATGTTCTGTACACGGTTGGAGCTATCAATGTCCTTGTTTTCCTTTCACGTTTCGTCGTCTTCAATGTCAGAGAGTCACCAAAATTCCTGCTCAGCAAAGGACAAGACCAAAAGGCGCTCGCAGTCTTGCAAAGCGTGTCGAAGGTGAACAAGAAGAAATGCGGGTTGACGATCCAGGACTTTCAATCTGCGGACACCCTATCCGACTCTGACTCCGGTGGCTCTCGAAAGTCTCTGCTTGACCCTAGGCACTGGAAGGACGAGAGCAAGAAAGAGCTCAGTCGTTACAAGCAGCTTTTCCAGGGCAAGCAGATGGCTCGCATCACTATCCTTGTGTGGTTGACATACATCTGCGACTTTTGGGGCTTTACTCTCGCCGGCCACTACTTTCCCAAGATCATTGCTCTGAAAGACGCCGAAGTTTCTCTCACGCTCGAACAAACCTATCGAAACTATATCGCCATATATGCTCCGGGAATTGCTGGTGTGTGATCGGCGCGATGATGATTCGACTCCTAGATGGC
>NW_006921533.1:4006198-4101120 GCF_000340215.1 Pseudocercospora fijiensis CIRAD86
CTCCCGAAGTCTTCCCGGCGGCCATTCGTGGTACAGCAAGTGGTCTTGCCTCCACTTTGGGCAGGCTGTTTGGAATTCTTGCACCGATCGTCGCACAGAGCGCGATGACTGATGGTGGCTTGAGCGACATCACTTCGATCAAGAAGGTCTTGTACCTGAGCGGCGGAGTCACTTTGGTTTGCGTCCTTACAACTGCGCTATTGCCCAATAGAATCAAGACGAATAAATGACAGGAAGGACACGAAGAAATAGAGATGGCAAAGCTGCTTGGAAGTGAAGCCGCTGCGAAATGAATGTGGAAAATTGCTTCCAAGTATGATGGGCTGAGCCCAATACGGCTCATCAGCAGCTCTGCTGACGCTGCTCAAACGAACAGCACCGACAACACGGAAGCATGTGGAAGTTGGCGACTGTTGGAATCGCCGTCCATGACCTTTCACGAATGTTACGAAGTTACGAAAGTGAAAGAAGCATTCATCTGCATCAAACATCAAGGCCATGGAGTTATCTGTTTGCTAAGACAATCATAGCCAATATTGCTGCTTTTCAGGCAAGCTTTCAAATATTTGCCTTTGGGGCATAGAGATCCAGGCATAGAAAATATATCAACGTCTGCGCGCGCTGCTAACCTTCTCCCTCTAATCACATCGGCACACTTTGCTATCTACAAAGCACAACAAGATGGTCCGACCTCATTGGCTCCTTCTCAGGCCTGGTGCATTCTTGAGCCGGTACAACGCCAAAAAGGCTGTCGAAATGTTGAAGGCCGAGGACAAAGCATCCACTCCGATTTATCGTAGCATTATCCTCGACGTTTATATTTTCCACGACAACCGCCTGCAGCTTTTCAAGAAGCACGGGATTGTGGGTGCTGATGCGAATCGACTGGTCTGTCCACACGCAAAGCCCACAAACTCTGATCGGCAGCTTAGCATTCGGGACGTCGTGCTGAAGATGCTTGGTCACGGTCTAGGCTCGTCAATT
Organism: Pseudocercospora fijiensis CIRAD86; assembly: GCF_000340215.1. NCBI lineage: Eukaryota > Fungi > Ascomycota > Dothideomycetes > Mycosphaerellales > Mycosphaerellaceae > Pseudocercospora > Pseudocercospora fijiensis. The sequence continues at coordinate 4,007,183 of NW_006921533.1, forward strand.
TTTGCAGACATCCAATTTGTGGACTTCAGCCAAGAAGAACCCTTAATCACTGGCGAGCGTATTTTCCGATACAATGACCACGAACGCGCCACCGGCAACGAGACCGAGTTTGGACAATTGGACATTGCAATTCTCTTGTCCTCTGGGATGCAGGTAGATCAGAGCTTGATTCCCATTCAGATTGGCAACAGAGACGAGAAGAGTCCGAAATATCTACCTGCTCTGACTGTCAGCCGATCAGACATGACCAGTAAGCTTAAAGATCTAGAATACTACCTGGGCGACAATGTTGAGTACCCAATCCTGAACAAAGTCTGGGCCCGCTATGGCGATTGCGCAAAGGCACAAGTAGATCACCAGATGGGGCATGAAAAGCTGGGACTTGCAAGGTTGGCTACCGACTCCCTTACTGCGGCTCTCTTAGCCAAACAGCAAGAACCTCTCGTTCTTCCAAAGCCCATTCATGGCCTCATCGCATACTGCAGTGACGTGTGGGAGGCTGGTCTCTTCTTTCTGCTGTTAGATCCTATAGACTGGGCCATGAAGGTCAAGCGAGATGCTGACGATTTTTGTCAAGAGGTCAACGGCGACTTCGTGGTCTTCACCGTCATTGGTGATTTCTCTGACAGCACACTTCAGCTCTCCCGCGTGTTTCCTGCCATCGTGCCAGAAATCATGCATCGCAAATACACGTACCTGAGAGAAGACGACAAGGCTCCAAATTTTATAACGATGCTCTCGGGCACGAGGAATGGCCGCTTTCGAATGCGGTATCTCCAGGCGAACGATACTACTGTGTTTGATTCAAGAACACGGACTTCTCTGAAGATAACTTTCCGTGAGGATTGGGAGGAATGGTTGAAAAGTCCGCCGCGCGACAACAGTCCCCCGAAGTGGATTCAGATGCAGCAGGAGGATTACATGGTATTGTCTAAGAACAAGTAAGGGCAGAAATGAACAACGCATGGTGAAGACTGCCCTGAATTGCAGAGACAATGGTATAAATCTGTCGAACCAAACGAGCTATACCGTCCGACTTCACAATATCACATGCTTCGCGGGAATCCTCACATGAGAGGTCTGTGCACGCCCTCACTTTGCGCTTTCCATCACATGCTTGCTGCGCCACAAAGTGCGGCTCTATGAATATAACGAGTCCAATCGTGTGTTTGTCGCGTACAACTTCTTCATCAACACCATCACCAACATCACTACAAGCCGGTCGAGTACCTATATGCACTCGAGAGACATTAGCGCGAACAACCTATCCTCAAGCAACCGCAATGTCGCCTCACAACGAACTCGCCGCTAGAAAGCTCGAGTATGAGGGCATGCCAGTCCAGGTTTCCGAACTGCGATCTACCCCTGCGAAACGGCCGACACAATACCACAGCTCACTCAGCGCAAGAACTTCCAGACCGGCCAACTGGTAGCGTGAACTCGCAGCAGCTCAGACTACGCCAACGCACAAGAGAAGATGGCATCTCCATGGCCACGACAGGAGTCTGCGATCTAGCTCCAAACCAGCTCTCAATTCTTCTACGCTCTGCCAAAAGCATCTTGGAAGCAGTCGAAACTGTCAAGGGTCTCCAAGATGGACGGCCTGTGAAAAAGCTGGCTTTCGCAATCGAAGAGGTTGCGAGCGACGAAATGCTGCTTCGCAGGCGGGAGTGGTGGCAGAGTCTGCAGCTATGGCCTGTTGAAAAACCTGAACGCTTTGAGAGGTCGGAATGGGAGTGCGAGGCCATGCAAGCACAAGGGTGCATAAGAGAAAGCGGCGTTGACATCGCTACCATGACCGAGCTCTTCGAGCATGTCAAGGAATATGGAGGACCGGTCGAGATCGAGCTCGCTCATGGTGATGAGGAATTGTCTTCCCTACGACCAGATAATTTCGAGGACTACAAGAATGCTTGCTGCCGACATGGCTTCAGCGCTCCTGCAAGCGACGATAGTCGACCTTTTGAATTTGAAGAACGTGCTCCAACAGACTGAGGAACTCGATCTCTCGGCATGGGTCGAAAGTGTATCCAACGAGCTTCAGGGCGAGAAGTACGCAACAGCAGTCAGGAACTCTACGGCAGATTTTGCTAGCATCCTCGCCGAGGTTCCAAAGCTCAACTCCCTCACCCTCAACGCTTATAAGTCCGACTTGCCAGGTTGCAACGGAGACTTCGCCAGCAGTTCTTCTCAACGCCAAATCAGCCGAATGCAGCTCGTTGCCGGCCGCATTGCTGGAACAGACATTGCCACAGCTAGAGATGCTAGCATTTTCATGCGCCGACCTAGACGTCAAGAAGCTGTTAACGCTCGTCAAGAGTCAGCCAAAGTTCAAGAACTTGTACATCGAAGGCGTCAACCTACTCAAGAACGGTATGACGCGACTTGAGCTAGGACAACTGGTGGAAGAGGACACATATCAATAGTGTAGCACGGCCTTGACCCAGACCTGTCGGTTCGCCGTGAAGAGGGAGCCGTCCAAGTGGGTTCAGCTCCATACGAGCTAGTTATGGACACATCGCGGCCTAGTCCTCACACCAAATCTTATGTCTCATCAGTATTCTTCTTCCGATTCCCACACCTCCTCGTTCACTATCCTTTCCATCTCCAGTATACTTTTCATATAACCACACTGATATTGCTCAAGAACATTCACCGCAACTCGGAAGCCATGATATGACCGCTTCTCGAGCTCAATCTCGCGCACTCCACGCACGTCGGCAGCAAAGGCGGCGAAGCATCAACTAACACGCTCTTGCGGGTATCACTGCCAGAGGATTCTGTCAATACTAGCCATAAACATCTCGCTCCCAAGCTTGTCTTGCCTCATCACAATGGTCCTGGTCGTTGGAACACTACCCCTCGCCATTCCCATCGCCACCAAGGTGCTTCTCTAGATTTCCGAGCAGATCCTCTTCTCCGTCCTCGAATTTCTCACCGTCCTGTACAACAGCTTCGGCAGCGATTTCTGCCACCGGCTCGGGAGGCTCTCCCTCTACGACTTCAGGAATGGCTTCTGCAACAATGGCTTCAGGAGGAAGATCGTCAAGCTTCGCAACGGCAGCTATGCCTGGCTCGGCGTCTACAGGTGATGCTGCAGCGGGTGGCTCCCCAGCATCGGGCTCGGAGTCAAGCGAGACAGGCGGTGGCTCTACGAGAGAAGCTGTCCTGCTATGGCTCTTGGCAAGCGGCATTTCGGGGGAGCTGGAAGCGTCGCGCACGGATTCTGTTGCGGGCACCGCGGACGGTGCTGACGGTGCCATGGTCTCTGGCTGCTTTTCTGGAGCCTTTTCCGGCTCAGAAACGTCGGCGTTGAACATGAGCTCGACTGACGGCTGACTAGTCGGCGCAGGCTGGCTTGGTCTGACATCTTCCATAGGCTGAGATTCACTATTTGATTCTGATTTCGCTGGCGTCTGGCTGCCTGTCGCCGGTGCATCGTCATCGGAAAGCTCGCCCTCTTCTCTATCGTCGTCGCCGTCACCTTCCTCATCATCATCGTCATCTCCCTCTTCACCCTCCTCTCCAGTCTGGGATGGCGCTCTCTTGGCAGCCTCTTCGGCAGAGATGTCGGCCGAAGCTTCTTCGCCTTTGGCAACATGCTTCACTGTCTGCCCAGGCTGGGGAACAATCTTTGTCGCATTGGGCACGATGGTCGTGTAGGTACTACCGTCCGGATTGGTGAACGTCACCCGCTTTTTGCCTCTTCCCGGTCCGCCTTTCTTCTTCGGAGGAGGCCTATTTCGCCGAGTAGCGTTAGGCCTGAGATGCTCGGCTACAACAACGCCTTCGTCATTAGCTACGCCGACTCCCTCGATGATAGTGCCTGGAGCCGCGGTGACAAGTTTCACGTGCGCTAACTCGGTGGACTCTGCGATCTCACCCTCGAGGACCTGGCCCTCTGGCACCAGGACGTCGTAGACAGCAATTTCACCGTTGGCATCTGTCTTTTGCACTTTCGTTTTTCGCATCGGCACCGCCACACCATTTGCAACATCGGGAGCATACAAGCTCGGGAGGCCTCGACGTCTTTTGGCGAGGTAATTGAAGTGCTTGTGCTCAGGCTCAAGAGCATGTTCGGGGATGGGCTTCCATTTCTTCGCGACATAGCCTCTTTCTTCAGGCAAGTTGGTGTTCTTGGTGGGCTCTTCTTCGGCGGCTTCATCTTCGGGCTTGTCTTCATCCAGGTCGGCTTCCTGCTTTCGCTTGGTGCCTACTTGGCCCGATCTAGCCAATCTCAGAAGATGTTGCGTCCATGGATGCAGAAGCTGGGACATGTCAGGAGCTCTGGGCGGAAGGGAGGGTTCGACAGGCAATGAGAGAAGCTAGGTGGCACAACGACACGGGACGTACTTGATAGTCTCGTGGCATGGAGCCTTCGGCCCATTTGTCGTCCTTCTTTGCTTCCGTCTCGGACTGTGGAGGCGCCAGCGAGACTTTGGCATAAGATTGGCCCCATTGCTTGACGGGCAGGCCTTCGAAGACATCATTGTCGGCATTTGACCTGCCCGAGCGATTGCTGCGGCCGGGCGGACGATACTGGGCGAGATGTGCCATGTCAGCGAATGTTCACGCGCGGATGCGGCTTTCTCCGCGGCGCAGGGAGAGGAGAGGGAGAGGGAGAGGGAGAGGGAGAGTGAACGGACCGGAGCCATGGATGCTTGGCGTGATCGAAGAAACTACTGCATGAATGTATTATTGAATGATTGAAGCATGTCCGATATGCGATATACGTGACAGTGCAGACGCTGGAGTCTACAGTCTTAGTATACACAACTCCCTTCTCCCTGCTGAACAGCCACATTCGGCACCAGCCACGCCACGCCACGCCACACCGACTTCCGCCTTCCCTTCCCCTTCCGCCGAGCTTCCATCCCATCCCATAACTGTCACTTCGATTGACCACCCCGCGACCACATACACCCCCCCTCTCTGGCATGTCGTCGACCTCAGCCGTCCAAGTACGCTCGCTCTACCGATCTTTACTCCGCACAAGTCGACAATTCGCCGCTTATAATTTCAGAGAATACGCGCAACGAAGAACGCGAGATGCCTTTAGGGAACATTCGACAGAAACAGATGGCCGGCGAATACAGGAGTTGATGCAGAAGGCGCTGAAAGAGCTGCGGATGTTGAAGGTGAGTGGGAAACTGGCACTTCTGCCTGCACGCACCCAAGGCATTACATTTGCTTGCGCATCATCCACGGCTGACCATGGCTTGCGCAGAGACAAACAGTGATATCGCAATTCTTCCAACTAGATCGATTAGTGGTCGAAGGCGGCAAGACTGGAGAGCAGACAGGCAATTCGGGAGACATTGTACGGCAGAAAGACCAAGGGTATGATGTCGCATGATCAATAACAATACGGCTATGTCGGACGACGAGCTGCTGCTGACGCTTCTATAGCTGGGATTGATGCGAGCATGAAAACGATGGATTGTTACCACTATGCATAAGCCACATAAGCCGGCGCTTTCATTGGCATGTACACTATATCTACCACTTCTCACTCCGTCTATCAAATGACTTGCGTGAGGCTTACGGAACAGTAGCCCGTACCTTCGACACGACAAGTGTCTCACTTGGTCAAGGGAGAGCATGACACTGCCAATGGTTCCACTCTTACATACACAGGTTAGAAGTTCCAGATACCTTAGCCTCCAGAGGCAAGACCCGCCTACTCCGACATCCAATGCAACAGTAACATCAAAACACAGAATCGAATCATGTCGTCCGATTCCATCGCATTCATCACATATACCTCGTCAGTATTCCGGCTTCAGCTTGCGGGCCCAGTCTAACAGCCCCCTTTCCTGCGGTCGCAACCACCCATACCATTGTCAACCTTCGCGAAAGGCCCTCCACCACCAATGATTCCAACCGTGCCTTGAGTGTAAACCCCTCCTTTGCTACCATGTGAACACGGCGCGCCTTGCTTGTGACACGCGACGCCAGCAGCGACGAAGGCGAAGATGCTGAAGCTAATGGCGAGTATGGGTAAGAGCGAGGAGAAAAGCTTCATCTCCACGAAATACTGATTATATCAGTCATATTTCTCACCTCGATGGGGTTCGGACGGTGGTCGCGACTTACCTTTTGCGCAATCGAGGCCAATTTACGACGTGTGGATTGTAGGGACGGAATCTGCCTTGGCCACTGATGTCAAAAAGCAGTGACTCGGCCAGCGAGAGAGGCGAGAGAAGGTGTTGTGCACGAGTTCTGCAGCGCGCGCGCGCGCTTGCTCGTCCGCGAGCGAGTGAATGCTGATGATGAAGAGAGAGACAGTAGTTCGCAGCAGTCTTGGGCATGAAGCCCGCGAAGCGGTTGATGCAGAAAGCATGTGTGATTATTGGACATGCTTCTGAGGCAAATGCCGAGAACATGGCTACTCGAAGCGCCTTGCGAGCATGCTGGAAGGGGATGGTGCCAACCGGGTACCACAGTCCCGTTGACAAGCAAGGTAAACGGGCTGGGGTGGAAGGGAGTGGATGACGCTAGCGATGGAAATACTGCCGAAATATTGTATCCTAGTCCAACAAACAGCGGCGACTGCAGAACTCTGAAGCATTGACTTTGTGCTCACTGCTCTGACTTTGTGCTCACGAAATTGCCGGACCCCAGCAGGGACGAAACAGTGCCACAGTGGTGGTTTTCGACGTGACTTAGTACTGTCGTGACTGTAGACCTGTTCAGTACAATCCTTCTCCAGCCGCGCCGCTCGATAGAATACGCAATCACAGACGGCGGAGGCCGTACTCGAGCATCTTTTGTCTGCATCGGGATGTGCTGCTGATCGGGAGCGGGGGTGCGTCGTGACATGGAAATCTCGTGGTCAGATCGCCATGCGCATCGGTGCGGGAATATGAATATATGTTGAGGGAACGTCTTTTGGACGTTCCCGAATCGCATCACCTGTCTTGGCTCTCGCCTGATACAACTTGCAAGTCGCTCGCGCTCAGCATCTGCGCTGACAAAGCGTATACCAGCAGCCCGCCTGCTCGGCAGGGTGAATTGTGGGCGAAGTAAGATTCCTTGTCAGCGATTAGTCATTGCCTCATCGCACACCAACAGGTGATGCCCGTGATGTAGAGCAAGGTAGGCTTGGAACATAGCCGAAACATCGGGGTCAAGACAAGCAGATCGAGTATGACACTACGATAGTCCTCGACGAACACACATGTTCCCTAGCTCCACGTCCCGTTGGCCGCTCCGAAATAGCCGACGGACGGCATCGCCTTCCAGGCATCACCTCTTCCGTCTGCCGTATTGAGAAACACCGTGTTGCCCCACCAGTCCGGAAAGGAGTATCCAGGATAGCTCACAGCAAAGAAGATGATGATGCCCGAAAACGCAGTACCAAAGTCCATGGCAGCCGCGAGGATGTAGTTATACTTGGCCCACCACGCGAAGAACTTCTTCTTGATGCTGTGGTTGAAGATGACGTTGACCAGAGCCCACGAGGAGTAATTGATGCCTACAACGTAATGAATCGAATGTCAGCACATGTCTCAGACCTTGGGCTGCTCCTGCTTACCCGTGGCAGGAGGCACATTGTACGTTCCCACAAAGATCAAGGGCCAGTTGAGCTTCTTGATCCAGTCCTTTTTGGTATACTTCCACGCAGCCCAGCTCAGGACGGGTACCAATAATCCAAGCCAGAAGAAATGCAGCAGGGAACTGTAGATCTTGCCAACGCTGTATAGTCTTCCGGGTCCGACCAAGCCCCAAATTACGGAGCTTGAAAACACCGTTCTGCCATTCGGACATGTGAACGAATCCTTCTGATCACTAGAGCAGATATCGTCAATGTTGCCAAGCATCCACAGAGTTACTCCAGTCTGACATAGAGCCCCAAGAACGGTAGCAAGTCCTTGCGCAAAGAAGACAGTTCGGGGAGCGACCTATGCGAGTAGTATGGTTAGCTAGTGGATAGTGGACGCAAAAAGTGATCATGCCTTGAAGTAATGACCCAGCTTCTGATCTTGGGCGAAGAAAATGCCTTGACTAACAACGTCGGTCGACAAGATCTTGAATACCATGTTTGCAAGAGGCTTTCCTTTGAACATGTAGCCTCCAATAAATTCCGAAAGCACATTCAGTTGATTCGCATCGACGTTTGTGATGCCTTGGATTATGCCGCATGGAACCATGTAAATTGCAGGAATCAAAAGTGCAAGAACGACTCCGTAGATGGGAAGCTCTGTGTTGAAGACCTCGACCAGAACACACGACATCGCAAAGCACACAGCAAGCAGGACAATATACCACCACCAGGGCACATCCCTGTATGCTCGCATGAGACGACCATGGATGTCAAGCTTCTGGCGACCTCGAAGAGCTTCGTAGATATCGCTACCGTGCCACAGCCAGACGTGGACAAGCACGGCAGTGATGGAAGCGAAAGACAAGCCATACACAAATGCAAATGTAGCGCTCAAGTACGGCGGAGAGTACTCTGCGTAGGCGACAGGATCCAGGGTCCCATCAGGAGTCAGAACCTTTGTGACATTGTACTCTCCACCAAAGCGATCGTAGACGTCCGCTGTCATCATTGGAAGGTAAGCAGTGAACCAAGTGTTGGTGTAGTATATGCCAGGAACCACGATCCAGTAGAAGAAGGCGAAGCCACCAAAGACGTTGATAGCAGCCCAAGAAGGCGAAAGGAGGGGATTGGTATTGTAAGCAATCTGACTCCAGTCAAATGTGATCGGGCTCAGTCCGAGACCTGTCTGGAAGCCAAATAACTGATTGACGACGATATTATTAGGAGCGATCCAGCAGACCCAGGTGAAGTAACTCAGCGCAACGAACATTAACCCGGGAAACCAGTACCAAACAAACGCACAAGCCATGACGATCATGAAGAATCTGATTCTGGAGATCTTCCATCCGTCTGCAACGACGTTTGCTCGACTGTGTAGGGAATTTAGCAGCGCACAGTTGCCCAAGACGCCAGGCCAGATGATGTTCGCTGGCTCTACTAGCCATTGTCGGCAGAGACCTGCAATCCCAAACCCGAGGAGTTGACAGCAGAGGACGACCAGGACACTGAAGCCCGGCTTAATGTCAAACCCGTAGAACTTCATGGCCGCTTGAATGACATTGCTTGCATCTGCACCTCCTGCGAAGCCGATTGTCACGTTCGACATGATGACAATGACCACATGCTCTTTGACATTGAAGTGTCTGTCCGGGTTGACGGTCCATGGTCCGAAGTATGGGATGTTGATGGTCATGATTGGCAAGATGTGAGCCAGTGCAACACCCATAGGATAGGCCAGCAATTCAGCAACGATGGATACGATATGAACGGCGGGATAACGGAGCGAGAAGAACTGGTTCACGCCGCCACCGATCAAGACCCAAATGATTCCGAGCAACCACATCCGAAGCGTGTTCACAGGTATCGATGGATCGTCTGTTTCTGGTACAACCGCGCGCTGGCCATCTCTGTGAGCTCAAGTCATGCATATGGCACTCTCATCCCATGGATTTGGTGCTGAGTTGATCCTACTTACCACTTCCGGATATGGCGACGTATCGCCGTCCAGGTCCTTGATTTCGTTGTCTTCCACGACATGGCTGAGATCAACCTCGATTTCCGTGGGATTGCCTTGTCGATTTCCGTTTACAGGCTCTATCCTCCCAGTCTGAATGATCTTCTCGTCGTTCGCTTGCGCGAGCTCTTCATCCGAGTTGTCACGGGCCGGTTTCTTGCCATTGTCGTGCAAAGTGTTCATCTGCACGTCATCCGTGTTCGTCCGGTGGACCGTCCATGGTCGACGTAAGCGATTCATGGTGAAAAGAAGCTCACGCGGGCGCCCAGCTTCGAATCCCGGAGCGTCAATGCTTGAGAGTGGAAGAAGACGGGCACAAGTCCATATACTTACAACCGCCCTAGGCCACGCTAGGGCACATGGCAGTCCTGGATGCTACGCTAGCCAGTACATACGTAACATACCACTGCTCCACGCAATTGTGTCGCAGACCAGCCAAAGAGAACAAGGGCATATTGATAGCGCTCGGCTAATCCGCGGTCGCCGCCATGCACCATTGAGGCGTTGCTTATCGGTGTCTTGGTCTTGCTGGTGACATCTTATCACCCAGGCGAAGAGCCTCGGCGGCCAACATGCCTGCCCTGCCTCTTGGCGCAGCGCCGTGCTCCGAGGGGAGCGTGCGTCGATCCGATGCTGTTTCCCCCATAACCAAACCCATAGACCTGCGTGTTCACTGCGGTTGCTCGAGTTTCTATAACAGACCTTACTGCTTAGTGGGCGACTAAGCCTATTCTAGTAGTTAGAAGCCATCTTTAGAAGCGCTTTAAGTACGAGAAGGTATATAGATATTTAAAGAGATTCCTTTAGTATCTAGTAATCTATAATCCTTAGTAATTAAGGAACGAGTTACCTAATTAGAAGGCATACTAAGCCTACTTCTAGTATAGCTATTAGGTATAATATAGTATAGATTATATAAGAGATTACTCGATATAGCTACCGCCGGTATAAGGAAGAGTAGAAGACTATAGCGGTGAGAGAGCTAGTTTCTTAGCGTATAGAAGCCGTATATTAGTAGATAGATATATAGATAGTATAGATTATAAGGACTTCTAACTCTTTAAATAATAATACCTTCTTAAGCTCGTCTATAACCCTATATTATCTCTTTTAATAGCTAAATCGATAACTCGATATAATAGTAGCTCTATAAGAAGCCTTTTAAAGAAGACTTAATCGAGGTATATAAAGTAAAGAGTAAAGGAAGCGGCGTACTAGCTCGAGGTAAAGCGCCTATATAAGACGGTCGGTTAGAGGTACCCTATAAGTATTATACTAGCTAGTAGTAGGTCTCTAGTAAGAAGCGGAGGGTAAAGAGGCATTTAGTAGTATATAAGAAGCTACCTTAAGGGCTTATAGGGGTATAGTAACCTTAGAGGCTCGATAAAGAGGGCTACTAGATAGCTAGACCTCGTCTATTTTATATATAGGCGATCTAAGGCCCTAGGAGAGATTAGTAGTTAGGAAGGATTAGATTAGAAAGGATTAGGATTAGGGAGGATTAGGGTACTACTAGACACATTCGACCTAGCAAGTATCCTAAGACTCCTACTAGTATAAGAAGGGTTATGTTAGTAGGTAGATAGAGTAGTAGTAAATTAGTATAGTATTCGATAAGGATCTAGGAGGAGAGGGAGGAAGGTAGGAGAGTTAGCCTAACGCTAAGCGCCAAGCCCTGCCTAAGGTATCGAGACCCTAGCTTTACTCGGCCTAGTTATATGCTAATTACGTATAGCCTCTTTGGCCCTAATATACGCTTCCCTTCTAAAGGCCGCGCCCTCGTAGCCTGCCTATATTCCAATCCCAACCCCTATTGCCGCTAACTTAGTAAGTCTAATAAGCTGCTTAGCCGCGCTAAAATAAACACTTAACTACCTAATTATATAACTATATTAAACCTTACCTCTAAACAATACAATATACAACTCTAACTACGCTATCTCTATATATAATAAACTATAAAGTGATATATATCTATAAGAATTAAGGGCCTTCGACTAATTACAATACGAGCGCGTCTTCCCTACTATAATAGGTAGACGTACGAGGTATTATAGCCCTGCCTTCGTTCTAAGTAATGTCGTACCGAGTTCTTTGCGTCTACTCTTAAAAGACCTAGTAATGTCCGCTTCCGAGGGTTTGTCCGCTTCCGAGGGTTACTATTCTTATTGTTACGAGGGCCATTATTTACTATTATAGTTTTACTAGCCCTAATTGGTTAGGTTTAGCAGCCTTTAAGTGTTAATCTTATCTTATCTTTTCAAAAAACATAGCTCGTCTAGTTTCTATAGGTAAAGGCTATTATAAGTGTAGTAGTAGAGGTTCGCCTCGCTTAAAGGGTTAGATAGATCGAGGAGTAACCTATTATTCGCAAGATCGACCCCGGCTAGCTTAGCTCTATAGTTTTACCCTTAGTTAGTTAGTCTATTAGTCGCTTAATCTTTTAAGCGGCTTAAAGTTTTAATCAAAGTTTTAATTAAAGGTGCCTTAGGCTCGTAGTGTAGGTAAGGTTGTGCCTGTAGGCGTAGTAACAATAGTAAGTAATATTAATAATAGCGGAACTAGCCGTCTTAGCGCTAACTTTACCTTACTTCTAATTTCCTTCTTTAACTAATAATAACTCGGCAACACCGTTACTAACATAGCTATATCCTTCCTTTCTTAAGCAGCAATACACTCCGCAATACTATTACTAATATAGCCGCGCCGGCCGCGCCGTCCTCGCCGATTACCTAGGCCTCGAGGCCTCGATAGAATAAGGGAATAAGAGGGGGATCTATAGGGCGCGTTAGTAAAGAGGTAGAGTCCTTAAAAGAGCAGGCAATTGGTTAACGCGTCGTAGCGCGCCTAGTATAGTCTTATTATCCTTTATTGCTAACAATTGCTTGCCTCCGATTAGTTAGCTAATAGCACCCTAGGGGTAGCATTGTTCTAGGCCTTAATAGTAACATTATAAGCTTTTAGCCTTCTTCTTATTCTTTACGCTAGTCTAATACTTATCTAATAACTCGGTTATATCCTTAAAGGATCCTTTAGCTTCCTACGAGTCCTATTTAGGTAAATAGCCTTGCTACCTTAGGAGGTATTCTATAAGAAGGGTTATGTTAGCAGGTAGATAGGGTAGTAGTAAATTAGTATAGTATTCGATAAGGAGCTAGGAGGAGAGGGAGGAAGGTAGGAGAGTTAGCCTAACGCTAAGCGCCAAGCCCTGCCTAAGGCATTAAGACCCTAGCTTTACTCGGCCTAGTTATATACTAATTACGTATAGCCTCTTTAGCCCTAATACACGCTTCCCTTCTAAAGGCCGCGCCCTCGTAGCCGGTCTTTGTTCTAGTCTCAACCTCTATTACTACTAACTTAGCAGGTCTAATAAGCCGCTTAGTCCGCGCTAAATTGAACGCATAACTACCGATTATATAACTATATTAAACCTTACCTCTAATACAATACAATGTCCAACTCTAACTGCGCTATCCTTATATATAATAAAGTAATATATAACTACGAGAATTAAGGACCTTCGACTAATTATAATACGAGCGCGTCTTCCCTACTATAATAGGTAGACGTACGAGGTATTGTAGCCCTACCTCCGTTCTAAGTAATGTCGTACCGAGTTCTTTGCGTCTACTCTTAAAAGACCTAGCAATGTCCGCTTCCGAGGGTTGTCCGTTCCGAGGGATTGTTCTTATTGTTATAAGGGCTATTATTTACTATCGTAGTTTTACTAGCCTAAATTAGTTAGGTTTAGCAGCCTTCAAGTATTAACTAATTATATCTTTTCAAAAAACTTAGTTCTTCTAGTTTCTATAGGTAAAGGCTATTATAAGTGCAATAGTTAAGGTTCGCCTTGCTTAAAGGGTCGGAAAGATCGAGGAGTAACCTATTGTCCGCAAGATCGACCCTAGCTAGCTTAGCTCTATAGTTTTTGCCCTTAGTTAGTCTATTAGTCGCTTAATCTTTTAACTTAGTTAAAGTTTTAACTCGGCCTTAAAGTTTTGATTAAACCTTTAATAGGCTCAATCTTTTAACTTAGCTAGTATAGTGCCTTAGGCTCGTAGTGCAGGTAAGCTTGTACCTGCGGCGCAGCGATAATAGCAAGTAATATTAACAATAGCGGCGCTAGTCGTCTTAGCGCTAACTTTACCTTGCTTTCGATTTCCTTCTTCGACTAATAATATACTCGGCAATACCGTTACTAATATAGCTGTATCCGTCCTTTCTTAATAGCAATACACTTCGTAATACTGTTACTAATATAGCCGCGCTAGCCGCGCCGTCCTTCGCTAGCTCGTAGCGCGACGCCGTTATTATTATTATCGCTACTATTTATATACGCGCGCGCCGTCGACCGACTAGGCCTTAGGGCCTTTATAGAATAAAGGAATAAGAGGGGCGCTAAGAGAAGGGTCTTGTAGGGTGCGCTAGTAAAGAGGTAGATTCTATAGTAGTATAGTCTTATTGTCTTTTATTACTAACAATTGCTTGCCTCTAATTAGTTAGCTAATAGTACCCCGGGGGTAGCATTAATCCCTAGCGATATTATAGGTATTATAAGCTCTTAGCCTTCTTCGTATTCTTTACGCTAGTCTAATACTTATCTAACAACTTAGTTATGTCTTTAAAAGAGGCTTTATCTTCCTACGAGTCCTATTTAGGCGAATAGCCTTGCTATCTTAAGAGGTACTCCTTTTTGCCTTACCTAGTCCGGTGCTTTAGAATACGTTCTATAGACTATAGCTCTTTACTATCCGCTAGTATGTCTTCGTGTTTAGTAGGGGCTTTATCCCCCTCGCGTAGGTAATATAGCTTAAGGAGGGATATATAGAAGGTATTATAGATAGTATAATAAGGAGGAAGCTACAACTAATAGGCCTATACGGAGGAGCCCTTAACTTCTCGAATGCGGAATAGACTAATGTATCTTAGTACGAGCTTAGGCCTTATTTTGCTATTAGGGGATAGGTGCTTACGGATGCGGAGGTTCTTAGTGCTTAGCATAACTATATCGCCTTGCTTAAAGGTTATCGGTATATAGTGTTTGTCGTAATAGGCCTTCTAATAGGCCTAGGCCTTCGCTAGTTTGTTAGCTATCTTAGCGTAAATCTCTCGCATCTTTTGAACCCTCTTAATAGCCGCTAGTATCTTAGGTGTTAGTACACTTAGAGTGTATGCCTAGGTATTAGGGTCTATTACGTGCCTAATGCCTAAGGCTGCAACTACTATACTTTATCTTCGGACTTCTATATAGATTAGTCCTTCTTCTAATACATTAGTTACATTAAGTAGTTATAAGCCCTTTGCGTTTCTAACGTATACAACACGTTTACTACGTATTCTAATAGTTACTCCGATAGCTGCGTAGCTAGCGCTCGTTACTAAAAATTGCGCCGATACTATTATCGTCGCCGCTGCCGCCCTCGAGTATTCTAGTAGATGCTAGTCCTAACTCGAGTCGGTTATATAACAACAGTGTCGGCTGTCCGCTATATAATATAGGCGCGCCTATCGGCGGCCTCTTAAGACAAGTCTACAGTCTCTTTCTATATCGCCGTCGCTATCTGCAATAGCTCCCCCTATAACTACTAACGCTTATATAAGCAACATCCCTAAGCTAAAGAATAAGGAGAATTATCTAGCATAGGCCTATGCCGCTAAGGGTGCCCTTAAAGGTATGTCGGTATAGCGCTATATACAAGGCACCCGCTAGCGACCCCTTTCTAAGGCCTCTAGTAAGTCTTCTAAGGAGTTTAAAGACCGCTAAGATAAATAGGACTCGAGGGATTAAACAGCGCGTACCTAGATCTTTGCCAATTGTATTAGTAATATTTAATAATTACTGCTTAGTCTATCTATATCATAGGAAGTGTAGGACTTCCTTAAGAAGAAATACACTAGTAAAGGTAGGTCTACTAAATTTGTGCTCTACTAGGAATATATTACCCTTCGCTACGACGGCAAGGACGTTAAGAAGTTCTACAATAAGTATAAGAAGAAGCTCGGTGCCTTAAAGGATACTAAATTAGCTATTAGCTAATATTAGGCTGTCTATATATTTATTATATAAATCGCACCGTTCTACGAGGCTTTCGTATAGATACGACGTAAGCAGATGCGCGCCTTAGAATACACTATCAATAACAGTACCCTTAACAACATTATTAGCGCGTTGCTTGATAAGAATGTAGCTTAACTAAACTAGGCCTAATACAATAGCTTTTTCGGTCTTTAACGCTAACTATAATAGCAAAGTAGCAATAGTAACGGTCGAGGTAACTCGAACCGTAGCGGCCGTAGTAGCCGCGGAAACAATAACAATAGTCGTAGTCGTAGTAGAAACAACTAGAATAGTTAAAATCGCGAGAAGTGCTTACACTATTAAGGTACTTACCCTTCCGACCGCTGCTATACTAAATACTCTTATCTAAAGGAGGAAGACCGACTGCGTCGTAAACAGTAGAAGGCTAAGAAGAAGGGGGTATAGCAGCAACAGCAGCAGCGTAGACTGGCTGCATAGCAATAATAGCAACAGCCGCTATCTAGTTAGAATAGTGCTTAGGGGCTGTATGCGGCTAATGCTACCCCGGGGGTGTTATTAGACCTAAGCTACAATTACGCCTTTACTGTAAACACTATAGTTACTATTAGCGACTAGGTTTCTACGGCTCTTACTGCTAGTACTCGTACTACTAATTAGGTTGTCGACTTAGGTACTAGCATATATATAGTTAACGACCCTTTATTGCTTATTAAATATAAAGGCTATTACATTCCTATTCGGTTTAGTAGCAATACGAAGCACGCTACGATAGTCGGAATGGCTTAGACTAAGATAGTTAATAAGCGTAGTGTAAGCAGCATAAAGTTGTCTAATATACTATATATACTAGGTCTAGTAGCTAACCTCCTATCTACTAAGAAGCTTGCCGATAAGGGCTGTTTCTATCGGAACGACAAGCGAGTGCTGTTTACTATCGTTAACGGCTCGGAGGTTACTATTGCTTAAACATACCGAAAGAATAGTCTCCCCTATCTATATATACTAACCTCTAGTCCGGATAGCTAGGTTGTTGCGCTTCTATCGAAGAAGGGGGTGCTAATAGGTACGATAGAAGAATAGCATCTACGATATAGCTATATCTATTACCGTAAGCTGTTACGAATAGAAGCTAAGGGTTAGATTGTTATTACTAGTACTAGCAATAAGAACGACTTCCGTAACTGCATTGCCTATCGAATAGCTATGTCATATAAGGAATACAATCGGCTGCTACGCGTACGACTATCTGCGATCTGTTACATTGTCTATGTAGATGTAGTTACTATTACTAACCCTAGTCTGCTACAAGAGCGCTACTTTACATTGTTTATATGCGCTAAATTAGCCTATCGATACGAATATGCTAGCTTACTAAAGTTAGGGGCTGCGGTAGCAATTAAGGACCACCGTATACACGTCCGTATACAAACTAGCTATTCGATCCTAATCTACCGCCTCGATAGAGGGGGTAAATACGGCGGAAATTAGCTATTAAGCTAGGCTCGTAATTAGGGCATTGTACTACAGGTTATAGCACCTCATTCTTCTACTTAGAATAGCCTAGCTAAGGTTAGTAACTATATCGTATACACGACCGCTCGGAAGATAATGCTCTATACGAATTTGCTAAAGGCCCTATAGCCGTATGCAGTTACTACTGCTATACAGGTCCTTAATATTACTCCTAGAACCTTAGAAGGTCTTAGCCCCTATACTATTGTAGCTAGGGAGCTTAATTAGTCTCGAAAACAGCTACGTCTTTAACATCTTCGTGCCTATAGCTATACTACTATTGCATACGATTACGGAGTTGCTCGTAGAAAGAAGATAGATAGCAGAGGTCTTGTTAGCAAGCTAGTCGGCTATGCTAAGGACTTAGTAGACTTAGGAAAATACATAATTTACCTCCCTAACTAGTATAAGGTTATTCTATTAAAGGATGTCCAATTTATTAAGACGGCTAGTAAGCTATTGCTTCTAGAGGGCATAAATCTATACGCCAATCCTAACGACCTAGCTAAGAACGAGTTTGTTACACTCGAGTCTATTATGCCGGCTTTGTTTAATTCTGTAAGTAACGAGGCACCGTCGCTATAGGAAGCCGCTAGTATAGTCTAGTAGCTTCTAGCCTAGCTAGAAGAGCCTCTAGACGAACCTGTACAGGAAATAGCTAATAAGGTCGCTAATCCGTTGCTAATCGATAACGACCTTCTAGACGTTTAACTACTAGCTTTAAGTAATAAAGATAGCTTTTAGTTAGCCGAGGAAGAGCTAGCGTATAATCTAAACGCTAAGAAGGGCGAGCTAGGCTAGTTGCCTAGGTTTAAGCGACTAGCTAAGACTGTTAGTAATCGTTCTGCGCGCAAGACACGGAGTAACAAGTCGGCTCGTAACCTGTTGCGTAGCTATCTAGCCGATTATAGTATTAGGCAGTCGACTCGACGTATAATAGCTAATATGCCGATAGCCTATATTAAGGGTTTTATAGCTTCCTATTACATTGCTAAACAGTCTAATAGAGACACTATTCCTATTCCGAAGAGCTACAAGGAGGCGACTTAGTTACTATATTAGCTATAATAGAAGGAGGCCTATAAGGCTAAATACAAGTTACTAATCGACAACTATATATAGGTTTATATATCTCGGTTAGAGGTACTAGAAGGTCGCAAGGTTGTTCGTAGTCGATAGGTCTTTACTATTAAGCGAGACGCTAATAGCAATGTAAGCCGGTTTAAGGCTCGTTAGGTCGTCCGTAGCTTTATATAGGTCGAAGGACAGGATTACGATAAAACCTATGCGGCTGTTGCTAAGCCTTGCACGCTTCGAGCCCTGTTTAGCCTAATTGCTTATTACGACCTAGAGGCTAAGTAATACGATATTCTAATAGCCTTCCTTAATGCCCTAATTAGCGATAAGCACAAGATCTACGTTAAATAGCTACACGGCTTTAAAGAGCGTAGTAGTAAGGGCATAGTTTGCCTATTGCTAAAGGCACTATATAGTCTAAAGCAGTTACTAATGCTATAGTATAAAGAGCTTCGGAAGTACTTAAAGAGCCTAGACTTTGTACTAATAATAACTAACGTATGTGTATTTAAACACGTTGTTAGCGGCTCGATTATCGTTATTTACGTCGATAATATAATCATTATCGCCTATAGCCTATTAGCACTAGAAGCCGTTGCTTAGATACTAAAGGACCGATTTAATATGCGAGAACTTAGTGACCTGTACTACTATCTCGGTATGCGCATTATCCGCGACCGTAACAAGCGTACTATCTACGTCGTTTAGGACGCCTACTTAAATAGGCTCTGCGAGAAGTATAGTATACGTAGACGTATCGGTCTACCTACTCTAATAGCGCCTCGTTACGTTAAGACATCCATTTAACGCGCACCTAAAGGCTATATAGCTAGTGCTACCTTTAAGACTTAGTATTAAGAAGGTGTTAGTAAGGCGCTATAGCTAGCTATAATTATACGACCTAATGCTTGCTACACTATAGGCCTGTTGTTACGATTTATCTCTAACCCGACCGAGGAACACTATACCGCGCTTCTTTAGCTAATTAAGTACCTAGTTAGTACTCTAAGCCGTAGTATGCGCTTCTAAGGCAATTAGAACGAGGCTGACGACCTTAAGTTTGCTAGATACTATAATGCCTTATAGGCTAACGATCTAGTCACTCGCCGCTCTATAGATAGTTTCTACTTTACTATTGCAGGCGGACCTCTGTTGTATAAGTCCGGCCGCTAGACGCTTGTTACACTGTCGTTAACTAAAGCTAAGTATGTCTAACTTACTATAGGCGCTAAGGAGGCAGTTGCCTTAGCTCGTTTATTAAAGGAAGTCGGCTATAAGGGCTATATTCTTCTAGTTACGCTGTACGAGGACAATTAGTCCGCTATCGCTATTACTAAGTCGACTAGTATTAATAGCCGCACGAAGCATATAGATGCTCGTGTTTACTATATCCGAGAGAAGATTGCTAATAGCTCTATTGTCGTTTAATAGGTTAGCATACACGATTAGATTGCTAATAGCTTTACTAAGCTACTTAACAAGATTAAGTATAGCCGCTTTATTAAACAACTAAACCTAGTAGATTGCAAGGCCGCTATTAAGAACGCTACGAAGCTAGCTACTAAATACTAAGGAGGGCCTTTGTTTGCTTTGTCTATATAACCTAAGAGTAGTCTAGTTTGTTTACCTGTTTCTGCTTACCTAATACCCCTTGTTTGCTTTGCTAACAGAATGGCTATTATGTTGTTTGTTTTATTCTATAGCGATATACACGTGCTAAGGGGGTAACTTAGAGTGTATGCCTAGGTGTTAGGGTCTATTACGTGCCTAATGCCTGAGGCTGCAACTGCTACACTTTATCTTCGGACTTCTACATAGATTAGTCCTTCTTCTAATACATTAGTTACATTAAGTAGTACTTGACACGCTTCCCTTTCCTTACGCTCGGCCTCGAGCGATAGGGGGTCTTATAGTAGTATAGGGTTGCTTCCTATTATAGCGAAATAAGGTAACACCTTAGTAGATAAGTAGACACTGTTATTATATACGAATTCGGCTAGTTATAGGAGATTAACCTAGTTATTAGGGTTCTTATTAATGTAGCTGCGTAGGTACTGCTGCAGCGTAGCATTCTGCCTTTCGGTCTGACTATCTGTTTGTAGATAGAATGCTATAGATAGGCGATGCTTAAGTCTTAGCTATAGGCAAATCTCACTCTAATAATGAGATATAAATGTCGAGCCTCGGTTAGAGACTATCCCTTTAGGGGTCCCCTAATAGGTATAGAAGATGTTGTTCTATAGCGCTTCTGCTATATTAATAGCAGTCTAATCTTTCCGCGCCGGGATGTATCGAGCGCCCTTAGTAAACCGGTCTATAACGACTAGGATAGCGTTAAAGATGTCTTTGCTTCCTCTTCGCTTAGTAGGGGGAAGACCTGTAATAAAATCCATTATAAGCTCTATAAATGGCTTGTAAGGGATTAGCAATAAGGACAACTCGCTAAAAGGCTAATACTTTAGTGCCTTAATACGTTAATACACGGCACACGTATTTACGTAGTCCTTTATGTCCCGCTTACTATTTAGCTAGTAGTATGTACGCGATAGTAGCTCGTACGACCTCTCTATGCTATAGTAACCGGCAAGCTTACTATTATAGTATCGCTTAAGAAGTTCTTGTCTAATCGATTGTTTAGCGGGGACATAGTATCTGCCCTTAAACCTTAAGTAACCTTTGTCGTCGATCGACTAATTACTCTTACTAGATCGAGTCTTTTGCCTACTTACAAGCTTGTCTATACGTTTAGTAGCAAAGGCGTCCCTCTACTAAGCCCGTAATAGCTCATCTATAAACGATTAACTATCCCTATTTGTAAGGTTATTTAATAGCACCCTCGCTATTAAACGAGGTACGTATTATATGCATCTAATAGCACTAGTAGCTAGATTAACTGCATTAGTACTTTGATCGCTGTTACTATATATTACGATGTCGACTAGGGAGTTATTATAACTTCTCCTATCTGTATCCTTAGCTCTTGCCTTAATACGCACTATCAATATAGCAAGAGTATTAATATGCTTTAAGCCGTCGCGGAGTCCGGTAAGCCGCTTATCCTACGCGTGCTTATTAATAATACGGGCTATAGCAATCTTATACTACAGGGTTAGAAACAATAAATTAATAGATTGCTAAGTCCCGCTATCGTAGTTAGGTCGCCTCGATAGGCTATTAGTAGGGTTACTTACGCCTAGCCGATATAATATATTAAAATCAAACCTAGCGAGGTAGACGGCCTATCTAGCCTATCGACCTATAACTCTAGTAACCTTAGTAATGCTACGGAGGTTGTTATAGTCTATATAGACCTATATCGTATATTAGGCCCTATCGAGGTAATGCCTCTAATACTTAAAGGCCTCGATAATAGCTAAGAGCTCTTACTCGTAGGTCTCGTAGCGACGCTTAGCATTAATTATCTTTCTTAAGAAGAAGGCAATTAGATGCTAGTAGTAGTTACTATCTAACTGCTAAGACATTATAGCTAATACAGCGAACTATAAAGCGTTAGTCTCAATTCGGATCTGCTTGTTTAGTACAAAATAGTATAATAAAGGGACTTTAGTAAATCGCTTCTTTAAACCGTTAAAAGCGGCTTGTGCTCTATTAGTCCATTTGAACTCTCTAGTTAGGTTAGCCTTGGTTTTAGTGAGCTTAGTTAGGGGCATTATATGCCGTAAATAGCCCTTAATAAAGCGACGATAGAAATTAGCGAAGCCGAGGAATAATTAAAGCTCCTTAATACTAGTAGGGGTTAGCTACTTAGTAATGGTCTTAATCCGATTAGGATTAGCCTTAACACCCTCGGTTAATACGAGGAAGCTAAGGAAGGACACCTCTTTAGTAGCAAAGGTGCATTTAGAAGGCTTATAATATAAGCTATAGGCTCGTAGGCGATCGAGCACCTTGCGGACTGTAGCCTAGTGCTCCGTAATGTTAGGTAAATGTGTGTAAACTAGGATGTTATCTAGGTAAACTACACAGAGATAGTCTAATAGGCCTAAAAGGGCCCGATTGATATAGGACTAAAATATTATAGGGGCATTAGCTAGGCTAAATAGTATAACTAAGTATTCGAAATAGCTATAGCGAGTACGGAAGGCTGTTTTCTATTCGTCGCCCTTACGAATACGGATACGATAGTACGCATCCTTAATGTCTAGTATAGTGTAGTAGTAGGCACCCGAAAGGCGATCGAGGGTCTTATTAATAAGAGGAAGTAGACAGCGGTCTTTAATAGTAATAGCATTAAGCCCTTAATAGTCGATATATAGACGTAGGCTACTATCTTTCTTTAGTACGAACAGGATAGGTACACTAGTAGGGCTGTTACTATACCGAATTCGACTATTAGCTAGGTTTTCCTCTAGGTACTTACGTAATATAGCAAGCTCTCGTTTACTAAGGTTGTAGAGGGGGCTAAAAGGAACCTCCTTGCCCTCTATAATATCAATCTTATAATCCGTCTCTTTAAATATAGGCAATGTCGATGCTAAGTAGTATTTAAACATATTAATATAGGTCTCTCGAATAGGTTCTAGTATGCGCTTAAGTTGTTTAGGATCTATACTATTAGGGGGCACTAGTTTATCGTTATTACTACCGAGCAGGTCGGCAGTTAGATTAGCTAAGGCGGAGGCTAGTATTAGGTTACTAATAAACAGGACCCTAATATTATTAGGACACTCGCTAATGTCGATGTATTTAATATCCTCTTTCCTAGCGATTCTAAATCGCTATTGTTAACTACCTAAGTCTATAACTATAGTATAGTACCTAAGAACAGGGTTTCTAATAACAATGTTAGATAGGAGGCTGTCTATATCTACCGCGTAGGTAGTAAAGTTTAGTAGGCGTTCATTTCCGAGGTCGTCTTTTAGAACTATAGGAATATAGTAGGCTCTATAGGTTAAGTGCCGAGCGTTATTAAACTAAGCAAGGGTTGGCAGGTTAGTCCTCGGCAGTTGTCGAAGGTCTAATTACTTAGCTAGGCGATAGCTAATAAGGGCGCTAACTGAATTTCCGGGATCTAGTATAACCTTTACCTTATAGTTAGTATCGGGCCTAGATATAAGATAGGTACGTATAATAGCTAGTACAATGTCGATAGTCTTACGCCGTACGAGGCTAACAGTTAGTGCGGCGCTTACTCTTTTTTCGAAGGTTGGCCTATAGGGGTAGCGTTAGCTACTAAGAGGTGCTTTCGGTACTTAGCGGTAGTACGGTCGATTCGGGCCTAGTCCTTAGGTTTGTCGCATTAGCCTAGTAGATAGCTAGTGCTATTATAATTGAAGCACTTCAATTCGGTTAGTAGACTACTATAGCTATTATTGCTGCTATTGTTAGTCGAGCGATTAGCATTATAGGGATACGAGCCCCTTCTACGGCCCCTATCGCGGCCTCCTCTATATAGCCGCCGGCTACGGCCTCTTCTACGGTCGCTATTACTGTTTCTATTGTTAGCATTGTTGTTTTAGTAGGACCCTTAGCTATTGCCTCCGCGGGCACTACGATTACCGCGGTTAGTACTAGCTAGTCGGATCCTCGATTCTAGTCGTTGCTAGAGCTAAACAGCCCGCTCGGCTATTTCCACTTCGACTATAAATTAAATGCGTATTAGGTTGGCCTGTTCAAATACACGGCGGCGGTCTAATTTAAGGACCA
The DNA here is from genome assembly GCF_000340215.1 of Pseudocercospora fijiensis CIRAD86. Taxonomy (NCBI): domain Eukaryota; kingdom Fungi; phylum Ascomycota; class Dothideomycetes; order Mycosphaerellales; family Mycosphaerellaceae; genus Pseudocercospora; species Pseudocercospora fijiensis. The sequence continues at coordinate 4,031,039 of NW_006921533.1, forward strand.
ACTCCTATCGCAGTTTAGAGCGTATTTCGGAAATCTAGATAGAGTCGGTCTTAGCTAGCAAATCGTCCTCGAGGGTCTTTAAATAGGCCTTAAATAAACGAGCTAATTAATTAGTCTTTTGCTTAGCCCGAAGGTACTAGTCCTAAGCGTATTGTTGCCTTAGTATAGGGTTTCTAAGGGTGTCTAGCATAATAGTTTTATAGGTTTGCTACTAAACAGCGGTCTAATTAGTAAGGGAGTTAAAGTAGTTATCCTAGGTACGTTTTAGGTCGCTATTAATGTATTATATAGCATAGACGACTAATAAGTAGTTATCTAGCAGCGCTCTTAGTACATTACGCTAGTTAAGCTCGCAGTTACGAATGTAGTTATTGTATTGCTTCCGACTAGAGCTATTAAACACAGTATAGTCCTTAAGTTTAGCATCCTTCTTTTAGACTAAAACAGATAGAGAGGAAGGCCCTGCTATTAGTTTAGTATTAGTCGCTAGGGCTTCTTATAGGCGACGAATTTCGAGGAGATTATCCTTTAGCTATTATTCCTAGCGCAAGGCAGTAAGCCTGTTTTAAGTGGCTTCTTAAAGTCTTGCTACTAGCTAGGGGCTAAAGGCTAGCTAGCTATATCGTCGATTAACAATATTATTAAGTATATCGTTAACAGGCAATTCTAGGTCGTCGCCTAGAACTATAGGTTCTTCGGCAGGCCTAGTAGTAGGTTCTTTAGTAGGTGCTTTAGTAGGCACTTTAGTAGGTACTTCGGTAGGCACTGTGCTACTAGTATTGTTATTGCTAGCGCTGCTAGCGGCAGTACGGTTGTTGTTTTGTAACGAACCGGCTATTATAAGGGGCGACGCTAATAATATATTGTTAGCCCCTAAGATACAGATATAGCGGAATTAGTAGATATTAGTCTAGTACGATTGACTTAGTATAATAGGCCGTATAGAAGGCCTTGCTTGATAATTAGTACGGTTGTTTCGATAGAGTAGTACGTGTAGGTCCCGTTCTTTGGGCGTAATATAGTTAAATCGATAGTTTTCGTAGCTATACCGCTAAAAGCTTGAAATAAGGACTATCTAGCTGCTGCCCTTAAAGGGTAGATCGAATACTATATAAGAAGGGTTATATTAGCAGGTAGATAGGGTAGTGGTAAATTAGTATAGTATTCGATAAAGAGCTAGGAGGAGAGGGAGGAAGGTAGGAGAGTTAGCCTAACGCTAAGCGCTAAGCCCTGCCTAAGGCATTAAGACCCTAGCTTTACTCGGCCTAGTTATATGCCAATTACGTATAGCCTCTTTAGCCCTAACATATTCCTTCTTGCCTTTCCTAGTCCGGTACTATAGGATGCGTTCTATAGACTATAGCTCTTTACTATTAGCTAAGACTTCTTCTAACTTAGTAGGCGCTTTATCGCCTTCGCGTTAATAGTATAGCTTAAGGAGGGATATATAGAAGGTATTATAGATAGTATAATAGGGTAGAAGCCATAACTAGTAGGCCTATATGCCCTTCGGTTCTCGAATGCGGAATAGGCTAATATATCTTAGTGCGAGCTTAGGCCTTGTTTTGCTATCGGGTAATAGGTATTTACGGATGCGGAGGTTCTTTATACTAAGCATAACTATGTCGCCTTACTTGAAGGTTATTAGAAGGTAGTGTTTGTTATAGTAGGTCTTTTAGTACTCTTAAGCCTTTATTAACTTCTCGGCTATCTTAGTATAGATTTCTCGCATCTTCTAAACCCTCTTAATAGCCGCTAGTGTCTTAGGTTGACCCGCTTCCCTTTCCTTACGCTCGGCCTCGAGCGATAGGGGGTCTTATAGTAGCGTAGGGTTGCTTCCTATTATAGCGAAATAAGGTAACACCTTAGTAGATAAGTAGATACTATTGTTATATACGAATTCGGCTAGTTATAGGAGATTAACCCAATCCTTAGGGTTCTCGTTAATATAACTGCGTAGGTACTGCTATAGGGTAGCATTCTATCTCTCTATTTGACCGTTAGTCTATAGATAGAAGGCTGTTAATAGCTAATGCTTTAGTCTTAGCTATAGGCATATTTCGCTCTAATAGTGCGATGTAAATGTCGAGCCTCTATCGGAGACTATCCCCTTAGGGGTTCCCTAATAGGTATAGAAGATGTCAGTCTATAGCGCCTTAGCTAGGTTAATAGCCGTCTAATCCTTTCGGGTAGGAATGTAACGAGCGCCCTTAGTAAACCGGTCTACGATAACTAGGATAGCATTATACATATCCTTACTTCCTCTACGCTTAGTAGGCGGAAGGCCTATAATAAAATCTATTGTAAGCTTAGCAAATAGCTTCTTTAGAATAGGGAGTAAAGACAACTCGCCAAATAGTAAGTGCTTTAGTGCTTTAACTCGTTAATATACGGCATACGTATTTACGTAGTCCTTTATATCCCGCTTACTATTTAGCTAGTAGTATATACGCGATAGTAGCTCGTACGACCTCTCTATACTATAGTAACCGGCAAGCTTACTATTATAGTGTCGCTTAAGAAGTTCTTGTCGGATCGAATGTTTAGCGGGGATATAGTATCTGCCCTTAAACTTTAAATAACCTTTGTTATCGATCGACTAATTGTTACTCTTACTAGATCGAGTCTTTCGCCCACTTACAAGCTTGTCTATACGTTTAGTAGCAAAGGCGTCCCTCTGCTAAGCCCGTAATAGCTCATCTATAAACGATTAACTATCCCTATTTACAAGGTTATTTAATAGCACCCTCGCTATTAAACGAGGTACGTATTATATACATCTAATAGCACTAGTAGCCGGATTAACTATAGCAGTGCTATCGCTGTTACTATATATAGCGATGTCGACTAGGGAGTTATTATAACTTCTCCTATCTATGTCCTTAATACGCACTATTAATATAGCAAGAGTATTAATATGCTTTAAGCCGTCGCAGAGTCTAGTAAGCCGCTTATCCTACGCTTACTTATTAACAATACGGGCTATAGCAATCTTATACTATAGGGTTAGAAACAATAAATTAATAGATTGCTAAGTCCCGCTATCGTAATTAGGTCGCCTCGATAGGCTATTAGCAGGGTTACTTACGCCTAGCCGATATAATATATCAAAATCAAACCTAGCGAGGTAGACGGCCTATCTAGCCTATCGACCTATAACCCTAGTAACCTTCGTAATTCTACGGAGGTTGTTATAGTCTGTATAGACCTGTATTGTATATTAAGCCCTATCGAGGTAGTGCCTCTAATGCTTAAAGGCCTCGATAATAGCTAGGAGCTCTTGCTCGTAGGTCTCGTAGCGACGTTTAGCATTAATTATCTTCCTTAAGAAGAAGGCAATCGGGTACTAGTAGGTATTATTAGCCTACTGTAATATAATAGCTAATATAGCGAACTGTAAAGCGTTAGTCTCAATTCGGATCTGTTTGCTTAGTACGAAATAGTGCAATAAGGGGACTTTAGTAAATCGTTTCTTTAAACCGTTAAAAGCGGCTTATATCTTATTAGTCTATCTAAACTCTCTAGATAGATTAGCCTTAGTTTTAGTAAGCTTAGTTAATAGCATTACATGCCTCGAATAGCCCTTAATAAATCGGCGATAGAAGTTAGCAAAACCGAGGAACGACTATAGTTCCTTAATTGACGTAGGAACAGGCCATTTAGTAATAGTTTTAATCCGATTAGGATTAGCCTTAATACCCTTAGTTAATACGAGGAAGCTAAGGAAGGACACCTCCTTAGTAGCAAAGGTACATTTAGAAGGCTTGTAATACAGGCTATAGGCCCGTAGGCGGTCGAGGACCTTTCGTACTATAGCCTAGTATTCTGCAATATTAGGTAAGTGTATATAAACTAGGATATTATCTAGGTAAACTATATAGAGGTATTCCAATAGGCCTAATAGGGCCCGATTAATATAGGACTAGAATATTGCAGGGGCGTTTACTAGCCTAAATAGTATAACTAGATACTCGAAATAGCTATAGCGGGTACGGAAGGCTGTTTTCTATTTATTACCCTTACGGATATAGATACGATAGTATACATCCTTAATGTCTAATATAGTATAGTAGTAAGCACTAGAAAGGCGATCGAGGGTCTTATTAATAAGAGGAAGTAGATAGCGGTCTTTAATAGTAACAGCGTTAAGCCTACGATAATTAATATATAGGCGTAGGCTACTATCCTTCTTTAGTACGAACAGGATAGGGGCGCTAGTAGGGCTATTACTATACCGAATGCGACTATTAGCTAGGTTTTCCTCTAGGTACTTACGCAATATAGCAAGCTCTCGTTTACTAAGGTTGTAGAGGGGGCTAAAAGGGACCTCCTTACCCTCTATAATATTAATCTTATAATCCGTCTCTTTGAATATAGGCAATGTCGATGCTAAGTGGTATTTAAACACATTAATATAGGTTTCTCGAATAGGCTCCGGTATGCGAGCAAGCTAATTAGAGTCTATACTATTAGGGGGCATAGGCTTATCGTTATCGCCTAATAGGTCGACTGTTAGGTTAGCTACGGCAGGTATTAGGTTGCCGATAAATAGGACCCTAATATCGTTAGGGCACTCGCTAATATCGATATGTTTAATGTCCTCTTTCCTAGCGATCCTAAATCGCTACTATTAACTGCCTAAGTCTATAACTATAGTATAGTACTTAAGAACAGGGTTGCTAATAACAATCTTAGATAGGAGGCTGTCTATATCTACTGCGTAGGTAGTAAAGTTTAGTAGGCGCTTATTGCCGAGGTCGTCTCTTAGGGCTATATAGATATAGTAGGCTCCGTAGGTTAAGTGCCGAGCGTTATTAAACCAAGTAAGGGTTAGCAGGTTAGTCCTAGGCAGTTGTCGAAGGTCTAATTGCTTAGCTAGGCGATAGCTAATAAGGGCGCTAACTAAATTTCCTAGGTCTAGCGTAACCTTAGTCTTATAGTTATTCCTATATATATCTCCTACGAGACAGGTGCGTATAATAGCTAGCACTATATCGATAGTTTTACGCCGTATAAGGCTAACAATTAGTACGGCGCTTACTCTTTTTTCGAAGGACCGATAGGGGTAGCATTAGCGGCTAAAAGGTGCTTACGGTACTTAGCGGCAGCACGGTCGATTCGGGCTTAGTCTCTAGGTTTGTCGCATTAGCCTAGTAGATAACTAGTGCTATTATAGTTAAAGCACTTTAATCCGGTTAGGAGATTGTTGCCGTAGCTATTGTTGCTACTATTGTTAGTCGAGCGGTTAGCATTATAGGGATACGAGCCCCTTCTACGGCCCCTATCGCGGCCTCCTCTATATAGCCGCCGGCTACGGCCTCTTCTACGATCGTTACTGTTCCTATTGTTAGCATTGTTGTCTTAGTAGGAACCTTGGTTTCCTCCGCGGCTACGGTTGCTATAGTTGCTAGCAGGTCGGATCCTTAATTCTAGCCGTTACTAAAGCTAAACAGCTCGTTCGGCTGTTTCTACTTCGACTATAAATTAAATGCGTATTAGGTTAGCCTGTTCGAATATACGGCGGCGGTCTAATTCGAGGACTAGTTCCTATCGCAATTTAGGGCGTATTTCGGAAATCTAGATAGAGTCGGTCTTAGCTAGCAAATCGTCCTTAAGGGTCTTTAAATAGGCCTTAAATAAGCGAGCCGATTAATTAGTCTTTTGTTTAGCTCGAAGGTATTAGTCCTAAGCGTATTATTGCCTTAGTATAGGGTTTCTAAGGGTGTCTAGTATAATGGTCTTATAGTCTTGCTACTAAACAGCGGTCTAATTAGTAAGGGAGTCGAAATAGTTATCCTAGGTACGTTTTAGGTCTCTATTAATGTATTACATAGCATAGACAACTAGCGAATAGTCGTCTAGCAGGGCCCTTAGTGCATTCCGCTAGTTCAATTCACAATTACGTATGTAATTATTATACTGCTTGCGGCTAGAGCCATTAAATATAGTATAGTCTTTAAGCTTAGCATCCTTCTTTTAAATAGAAGGTCCTACTACTAGTTCTAGTCTAGCAGTAGTTGTTAGGGCTTCCTATAGGCGGCGAATCTCGAGGAGGTTATCCTTTAGCTATTGTTCTTAACGTAGGGCAGTAAGCCTATTTTAGGTAGCTTCTTAGAGTCTCCCTACTAGTTAGGGCCTAAAGGCTAGTTAGCTATATCGACGGTTAACAATATTGTTAAGAATATCGTCGACAGGCAATTCTAGGTCGTTACCTAGAATTATAGGTTCTTCTTTAATAGGCTCTCTAGTAGGCTCTTTAGTAGGAGGCACTTTAGTAGGCACTTTAGCGGGAGCTATGCTACTAGCGTTGTTATTGCTAGCGCTGCTAGCGGTAGTACGGTTATTGTTGCTTCGTAATAAGCCCGCTATTGTAAGGGGTAACACTAATAATGTATTATAGGCCCCTAAGATACGGATATAGCGGAATTAGTAGATATCGGCTTAGTACGATTAACTCGGTATAATAGGCCGTATAGAAGGCCTTGCTTAATAATTAGTACGGTTGTTTCGATAGAATAGTACGTATAGGTCCCGTTCTTCGGGCGTAGTATAGTTAGATTAGTTATTATAGCTATACCGCTAAAAGCTTAAAATAAGGACTATCTAGCTACTACCCTTAAAGGGTAGATCGAATACTATATAAGAAGGGTTATATTAGCAGGTAGATAGGGTAGTAGTAAATTAGTATAGTATTCGATAAGGATCTAGGAGGAGAGGGAGGAAGGTAGGAGAGTTAGCCTAACGCTAAGCGCTAAGCCCTACCTAAGGTATCGAGACCCTAGCTTTACTCGGCCTAGTTATATGCTAATTACGTATAGCCTCTTTAGCCCTAATAACTAGTTTTATTATCGTCGCTATAGATTCTAGTATAGAGAGGTTATAGTCTTCGCAGTATCTAGTTCCGAGGCGATAGAGGACCGCTATACTAGTTAGACGCGGGCACTAACATCCAAGATGAATTTTCTATATACAGATTCAAATTGTCCGGGAACATCCGCACCACTGGTGGATGAAAAACACCCACCATTGCAGGGTTGTGCTCAACAACGTTCGCCGGAATGGCGCAGTGGTGTACATTTCACGCTTCCATATGCACTCCGCGAATACTGACATTGCGGTAGAACGCGTCGCACTTGTACAGACAGGCATGCGAAGATCCCTAGTTCAATTCTGGGTTTCGGCAGCTTTTTTTGCTGTTCTGGTGTCCTGCTGTCTGTCCTTGGAACATACCTTTGATGTCCGAGTGTGAGGGAAGAAGGGCGTCTTCTGTTTTATGCGATGCACATGCAATCCACCGCACAACAACCTGGAAAGTGACGAAAGTGGGGGCTGGGAAAGGCAACGCTGAATCATGCACACCCGCATTGGAATCCCTCCCTTCCCGACGTCTCTTCTTACCATCCCGCTCTCATGGCGAGCGAGCCCGACCTGGACCCGAATAATAATGCAGCGCTAGAGCTGAAGAACACGGTGGTTTCCCTGTCCTATCGCGGTATGGCTGCAAGGCTCCTCAGGGTCTCGGGTATGGACTGACCTTTGCGCCTACTTTTCTAGCACCCGGACGAATTGCAGATCCGAACTTCAAGTTCTTCCAGGAGCCAAGAGCACACCCCAAGCTTGTGGAAGCATTCCGAGCCTTTGGATTCGACGGCAGTCAGCCTGACCCATTCTCACAGATCAGATGGGATGACCCGGGTTCGAGGAGCCAGATGGCCTGGAGCGAGGCCACGACGACCAAGCTGTACAATACAATGCCAAATGACCTGCCGGAAGACGATGATGAGCCCAGCGTGAAGCAGGAGACCACGACTTTCACAACTTTCGATGGAACAGAGCGTAAATTGTATGTCTTTAGACCAGCCGCCCACGAACAAATTCTACCATGCGTCCTGTACTTCCATGGAGGCGGAATGGTCATCCTGGACACTGCCAACAAGGTGCATTTCCGCTGGTGTCTATCTCTGGCAGCGCAAGGCATTGTCGTAATCGCTGTTGATTTCAGGAATGCTTATTCTCGGGGCAAACACAATCCCTTCCCAACAGGTTTGAAGGACTGCGCTTCAGCTGTTCGACATATTGCATCCAACAAGTCAAGCTTCAAAGTTGGCAAGATCACCCTGCATGGCGAAGACGGAGGAGGAAACCTTGCACTTGCGGCGGCTTTGATGTCCAAGAAGGAAGGCTGGATCGATGACATTGCAGGTGTCTATGCGTATTCCCCATGTATTAGCAATGGCTACGGGTGGAGCGACGCACGAAAGCTGAAGGAGCTGCCGAGTCTTTACGAATGTGAAGGTATGCTTCTAACTAGCAACAATGATTACACAAGCTGAAATATTGATTTCCAGGTTATTGGTTATACACCACAATGCTCGCCGGGATGGCATTCTACTACAGCGGGGAGGACATTCGGAATCCTTTGGCCTGGCCCCATCACGCCTCCATTGAGGACTGCGTCGGCTTGCCCCCTCATGTACTGGCCATGGACGAGCTGGACCCATTAAGAGATGAAGGCATGGCCTACCATCGCAAGCTCCTTGCCGCTGGCGTTGAAGCTAATGCTCACGTAAATCTTGGAGTAGTACATGCCACAGCTCTCATGTTTCGGAAACTAATACCAGAGGCGCACTTGAAAGTCACTCGAGATGTTGCAGCATTTGTAAAGAGTCTCTGAGCCGGCTTCCTCACTTTCGATGTCGCAAGTGTCGATCCCTCGATCACTTGTGCATAGACGAGATGGGAGCAAGTGTCTGGCCAAACGGGCAACTCACCGTCTTACTGCAAGCGACTTGATACATCCACCTGTTACAACGCCGTCTTCCTGCTTAGCAGACGCTCATGCAGTCGCCCACGCTATAATTCGTTAGATCGTCTGGTGGTATTGGCTGCTAGCGTGAGGCCGAGGCATGATGCAAGTGGACGTCGATGAGGTAAACCTATAAATATCAGCCTTTGGAAGGACCCAAAAACCGTTGCAAACCAGCCTCATCTGTGAAGAACAAAGCCCAGGAAAAATTAGAAAATTGATTATTGCGGTCCATCACATCCTCAGCATAATGGCACCACTTCGAGCCGTCTTGAGCTTCCTTCTCGCGACACTAGCGGTAGCTTCTCCGACAACCGTCGAACGCAGACAAGAGCTCATCACAGCTCAAACGATCAATCAAGATGTCCTAAACATTCATGCTGGCGTCCAAAGCCTTCGCACACACGTTGCTACCTATGACGGATCTCTACTCTCTGAGACGCCTTTGCTGGGCGACTTCACGGCAATTCACCTCGCCAATCGAAAGGGTTTCGCAGACGCGAATTTGAGACAAACCCCCTTCGACGCTCAAGAGTCCACCAGCATTGTTCAGACAGTAATCGACACTGTAGGGGAGAGCATTCCGGCGGCGGTGGAAGAGGCCAAGGCCAAGAAGCCACTGTTCGACCAGAATGGACAAAGTCCAATCATTGTTGGGACGCTGAAGGTGTTGTTGGATGACCATGATACGTTTTCAGCTGCAGTTGCAAAGAGTCTATCAGCGGATCAAGTCCGTGCTCAGGCGGTGGTAGCGAAGATCCATAATGCAATTCAGAGCGGCATTGACTATTTCAGCGCGTGAGAGGTCTCTATAAAAGATAGCATCGATCTGAAATGAGCAGCATGATCGTCTTTTTCCGATTTCACATTGCTTCCAGGAACTACGATTTACCGTCGACCTTGATTGCAGATTTTGTGGTCCTGTTTCTCCACGGCTCGGCACCAATTTCTCTGCCGAAGACAATCGGCAGGCGGTCTATGGAAAGAGACACTGCATCTTGAAGCGAGCACGAGTGTAGTTGGGTCTGGTCCGATCTCTGAATTGCTCAAGAAGACTTCTTCATCCCTATGGTCGGCACGCAGAAGTGGACCGAAATCCGTTCAAGACACGAAACGTGGAGTTTACAAGCCACCACGAACGTCGACGTTGGCATCCTTGAGGATGTTTTACGGGCCTTATGTTAAGCATGTATGGCCGGTCTCTCGGCAACCTTCAACTCTTCGAGATTCCAGAATTGGCCTTTGCACCACCATCCTTTGCCTGTCTTACGTGCTTCGAGCTCCGCATTTTGCAGGTATACCCTATGATCGAGGTAGACGAAAATGGTCCGAGGGGCTGTTTCTGGCGGTCGTGAACATGTGGCTAGACTCCGGTTGAAGGAATTCCCAACCAAGGGAGTGCTTGCGAGTATCTGTTCGCCTCACCCGTGCGACGTGTCACATCTTAAACATCGTAATGGCGATCCAAGCACAGACGACTCGATGGACAAAGTGTGCCATGCGCACGTGGTAATAAGTCGGTTCTTTGTACATACATACCAGTGATCGTGCGATCAGATAGCAGTCTCACGTCCGTAGTGAGGTTTCACCAGGTAGGAGAAATATATAGCACAATAGCACATGGTGCTATGGACGTGCACACCAGAAAATGCAGTGCATGAATCGCCGAGCAGGTTTTGTAGATCGATCATCGAGCCTCGCCATCATGATTATGAGGACGAGCGGTAGATTCCGGGATTCCACAAGCATTGGAGCATAGCATTAGCAGGAACTCCCCGCCCGTCCCACATCTTGCTTGCTCCTCGAGGCTAAACCGAGCCCCAGCTACCCGCCCGAGCCCTAGTATACCCCGATGCTAGCACCATTGTAGAATCGCCCTATATAGAATTACGTGCTCTTTCTACCTAATACAGGTCATTTCCGTTCTTAGTTAGTATTATTAACGGGCGCGTAGCGCGTTATCTAGGAAAGAATTCTACTTAATTCTACCGTAGACCTAAAATTCGTATTTCTTCCCCCTTTTATAGTAGATTGCCTAGTAACTATTAAAAATAGCTAAATCTCTATTATACGACGAGTTTCTCGATAATCTTATCGCTAGCGGTAGTAGTAGCGACGTAGCGGCGGCGGTAGTAGTAGCGGAAGATACGCAATCGATAGATATAGCGATAGTAGATATCGAGTCGTAGGAGGAGGTTTAATTAGTAGTAGATATTAAGTCGTAGGAGGAGGTTTAATTAGTCTCGGAGACGCGTATTCGAGGTCGCTATCGCTTACTATCGCTACCTAATAATAGATTAGTATTACCGCGCCCTTAGAAGTATCTATTCTCGCTAAAGGCGCGCTATCGTAGTCCTATACCGCGAGAGTTAGAGTTTCCGTCTTATAGAGCCTTAGAGTTATATATCTACGTATTCGGCAAGTCTACTAGGTACGAGTTTAAGTAATATAAGCTATAGAAGAATAAGAAAGGTATTAAATATCGCTACCGATAGGTCTATAGTTGCTTCGGCTTACTAGATAAGCGTACGTAGAAGTAGGATAACGAGTCGATAAAGCGGAAGTCGACTTTAAAGAAAATAGGCTATAAATTCTTCTTCTATATAGTTGCGGTTAATCTAGTATAACCCGATAGTTAATAGATAATCTAGCATTCTACTAAAGAAGATTACTGTTTCTATAACTACGAGAAGGACGATATTGTCGCTTTTACTATATATAGGTAGCGCTCGAGAACTACGTAGTTCCTAGAATAACTAGAGCGCTTATAGTAGGCGCGAATACTAACCTCGAAGATTATAGCCTACTTCCGCGGTCGTAGTAGTATAGTGCTTAAACTAAAGGATATACAGAACGTTGCTATAACTCGTAATATTGTCGCTCGATAGGAGATAAACTAGGCTTAGCGCCTAGTTAAACTACTAGACGATAATAGTATATTCTACGACATTTATACTAACCCCTATAACGGTGCAATTCGTAGTATAGTTGCCCTCTACCCTAAGTTAATCGAGGCCTTTAAGAAGACACTATATATACTAATTATTAATACTATATACTCTACTAATATCTATAACCTCGAGCTTATAGATATTGTCGCTACTAGACCTATAAACGATACTATTAAGCTTAGTATTAGTCTTATTAAACCGAAGCCGGAGAAAGCGGAGTTTGTAAGGTTGCTATAGTTACTACAAAAGGGCCTCGAACAAGCCGACTATAGTATACCCTTTATTATTAGTACTAATCGTAAAGAGTTACTAATCTACGCTATTAAGGAGGTTATACCTAAGGCTACTAATATCGTCTATAACTAGTATCTATAGTAGGATATACTAACGCGTGTCCGTAAAGAACGTAGCGAGTATAGATAGGTAAAGGGCGCTAACGGTTACTAGACTAACAGTCCTTAAACTAGCAAGTTTCTATAGCTATTTACCTATACTATCTATAGTTAAAGCGAGGCCGAGTTTAACGAGAACGTACGGAAATTAGACAACGTATATCCTATATTTAAGGCCTATCTAAATAATAACTAGTAGCGATATAAGACCTATATTGTCGACTACTAGACTAACTAAGTTCTATACTTTAGCTATAAGACAACCTCTTAGGTTAAGGCTACATATAGACGTATTAAACGCTAGCTTAACTATAGCAGCCGCTACGATATCTTTACGTTATTTAAGAGCCTTCTTAACTAGTAGAACGAAGGGCATAACTGCCGCTATATCCGCCTTACTAAGAACCTAAAGAGATGTAATAAGGCACTTACTAGACCGTTTTAGGCGAGCGTTTCTCGAGTTATAAGCGATTACTGCCTTCTCGAAGTACGGATTTAATACTAACGTGCTAACGACCTCCTTCGTACTACGACTAACAATAATAGTAACGAGATTAAGTACTCGGCGTACTCGTATTCCTACCTATACTACCGCTATAACGACTACCTAAGTAAGACCTATAGTTATCCTTACAAACACGATATTATAAAGCTTCTCGAAATAGGCGGAAGCCGCGCTATACTACTACCGAGTTACTTCTATAGACACTAGCTAATTAACTTCCGTAGAACGGTTAATCTATAAAAGCCGGAGGTAATCTTTAGCAACCGTAAACCTCTTACTAGCGGAGCTATACTATATATAATAAAGCGCGCTACGATAGTACGCGAATTAGACGACCTAAATAAGACAGCAGTCGCTAAGCGATAGAAGACAGTAATAGCTAGAACGACCGAGTTTATACTCGAGCCTAGCGTATTACTTACTTAGCTAAGAACGACTATTAAGTACTATAAGTGCGTTAAGAGCTAGTGCCGCACTTAATAATACCCTTACTAGAAGGCTAATCGTACGTATAGCTCTACTTGCTATCTAAGCGGCTTCGAGTGCTATAATCTATAAGTCGAGTCTTTACTTCTAATAGTACTAGAACCTCCTTCTAAGCTAGATTCACTCTGCTAAGAGATTAAAGACCTCCGAGTACGCGAGAACGCTCGATTATAGGTAGAAGAATAACGTACGAGATAGCAAGCAGACTATAACTACTAGTAGGCGGCATTATATAAGTAATAACAACGATAGGCTACTTAGTAATAGTACTAGTAGTCGCTTACTATAAGAAGCTAAGCAAGTAAAGTCTCCTATTATGCCTTAGCAAGCCTATATAACAATTATATAATGTTATTACGTATACTGCGGTACTGTCTCGCTAGCGTAAAGCCTACTTAGCGTATACGCGGAAAAGCTCGGTCGCTCGTATAGATATACTCGGTTGCCGGCTCGGCATATATACTATCCGTACGTAGCCTAGTTAATAGTAAACGCTCTGCCCTATTCTAAGAAAGGCACGGTTTAGTTCTACTTTCTACTATAGCGATTAGTAGAGGGTATTCTATACGTTGCTATATATCTATTTTTTTTATAGTTCTAAACCGTCTACCCTTCGTAGCGGCCTATAGAACCCCGAAAGATAAACGCAAGCGATCCGAATGCGCCCGGCGCGGGAAACGCGTAGAATAATACCCTAGGAGCGCCGATAGCATTAGAAAACGACGCGGCGATATAATAAGACGAAGCCGAATATTAGGCGCGCTAAGAAGCGACCTACCTACGGCTCGAACGATTTCTAGCTAAGTAAGAAGTACTTAGGCTAGAAGTGTAGGCTTAAGAAGCTAAGCGAGAGAATACGCGTCTTTATACCCTTAGGGATGCTAGCGATGCGCTAGCTCCGAGTAGCGGTACTGCCGGCGAGAGTCCTACGAGGACTCTATCCCTAGGCGACGACGAGGACGAGGATAAGGAAGAGTTAGCTAACGAGTCGATTTAGAGGCCTAAATCTTAGAGAGCTAAATCTGTCTCGTATCGACTACCTCTTTCTAGAGGTACGCTAAGCGTAGCTACTATACCTAGTATAAGCTACGTAGTCGCTAGTCTTACGGCTATTAAGCCTCGCCTAAAGGAACCTAAGCCCTTTAAAGGCAATACGATTAAGGAGTCGAGGCGATTCCTTCGAGAACTTTCTATTACCTTTATACTGTCCGGAGCTACCTATTATATAGACGAAAGCAAGGTGCTTTATAGTATTATATACCTCGTAGGCGATACGTAGGAGCGATAGTATAATAAAAAGTTAAAAACAGCCTTAAGGACCTATAAAATTATACCTACTAGGACTTTAAACCCTTCTATCGGGACTGCGTCGGGGACCCTATAAACCGTATACTAGATATAACCCTCGAGTATAAGGCGGCCTATTAGCGTAAGGGACAGTTAGTCTAAAGCTTTGCCCTTAAGCTCGTAGTGCTCGAAGATTAACTTAGCGACTATAGCGAGGAGTATAGGATCCGCTATCTCCTCGTTAAACTCCGAGTCTAGCCGGCGATTCGTAGCGCAATTATTAAATACTATACGGTACTAACGACGCGTTACGAACTTATAGAGCTTGCGACGCGTATCGAGACCCCTAATAAGCCGTCTAGTAAACGCAAGGATCGTAACTATAATAAAACTAGAGATAGTAAAGGTAAGAAGCGTCGATCTAATAGTTAGGCCCGTAAGTAGTAGTTAAATCGCGACCGTAGCGTAGGCGGAAAGTATACGAAAGGCGATAACTTATAGGGCAGGTATAATATTAGTAAGGTCGAATATTATAGCTGTCGCTAGAAAGGCTATTATAAGAACGCGTACCCGAACCGCTATCTCTAGAAAGATAATAACCTTATAGTACGTAAGGTAGCTGCTAACGCTAAAGAAAAGAAGAACGACTCGAAGGCTAAGGGAAAAGACAAGGTACCTCCTAAGAGCTAGGGATAGGTACGGAATCTTAACTAAGTAGCTTAGTAGTAGTAGTACCTACGGGACGCATACGCGGAGTAATCGTTATATAAGAAGGGGAAGTATCTATCGAATGCTTATTAGACGATGCTACTAATATTAATATAGTATCTTAAGAATTCGTTCTATAATACTAGCCTTAGCGGATTGTTAACGCCGTACTACCTAGTACCGATAGTTTCTAGGGCGACCGAGGATACTACTACGGAGCGCATTATTTACGCTTACGGATTGCCGACTCTATAGGCTAAGAACGCATTACTACCGGAGTGTTCTACGCTTTCGAGATACCCCTCCCTAATATTATTCTTAGTAGGCCTTAGAGGCGCGATTAAAAGGTAATCGTCGATAGCTCGATAGATACCTAGACCTATAGGAACGAAGCTATAGCGCGTTCGATACGCGTACGGGAACTATAGGAATTCTAGAAAAACATACGTAACGCTCTATACGTATATACGATTAGCGTTCGCTAGCTCCGCGATATCGCTAAGGGTTCCTCCTTACTAGAAGAATTTAAAGACTTCGAAGACGTCTTTACTATAACGCCTAAAGCGCGACGTAAGCTCCTCGAAGACGTAGAGTATACGATCGACCTAATCCCCGGAACGAAGCTACTATATAAACCTCTCTACTATTCTTTAGGAAGAGAGCTTAGCGACCTTCGTAATTACCTAAGCTTAGCCTTAGACAACGATTAGATCTAGCTTAGTATAAGCGAGGCAGATACGCCGATCCTGTTCGTACTAAAGAAGGATAGTAGTCTAAGACTCTATGTCGATTATAGGGGGCTAAACGAGATTACTATTAAAAATTGTTACCCTCTGCCTCTTATTAGCGAAACGCTAAATAAGCTTAAGGACGCTAAATAGTATACGTCCTTAGACCTTTAGGATATATATTACCGTATCTATATTAAGCGAGGCGACGAGTAGAAGACTGCGTTCTATACGCGGTACGGGCACTTCGAGTATAAGGTAATATCTTTTAGGCTTACTAATACTCCTACTACGTTTTAAGGATACATTAATAGGGCGTTAGCTAGCCTAGTTAATATTTGCTATATCGTCTACCTTAACGATATTCTTATTTATAGCAAAACGCGAGAGGACTACGTACGAGACGTATACGCTATCCTTACGCGGCTCCGGAAGTTCGCCTTATATACGAATAGAAAGAAATGTTCCTTCTAGAAGAAAGAAGTCGAATTCCTCGGGTTTATCGTTAGTACCGAAGGCGTATCGATAGATTAGCGTAGGGTAAACGCTATTACCGAGTAGCCTCGTCTGTTAACGCTAAAAGAGGTTTAATCCTTCCTTAGATTCTATAACTTCTATCGGAGGTTTATCCTAAATTACTCCCGAATCGTTATACCGCTAACTACCCTATTAAAAGGCGCCGTAAATAGCCGGAAGCTAGGTTAGGTCTAGTAGGGCGAAAGCGAGGAGCAAGCGTTCCGCTAGCTAAAGGCTGCCTTTAGCTCTACCTCGGTCCTCGATATTATAACACTATAATCCTACGAAGCCCCTATGTATTAAAACCGATGCCTCTACGTTCGCCTTAGTAGGGATTATATTATAATAGAGCGAAGATAGGAATTAGCACCCTATTGCTTTCTAGTTACAGAAAATAGTCCTAGCTAAGATAAATTATAAGACCTATAATTAGGAGCTCTTAGCGGTTATCGAGTCCTTTAAGCATTAGCGCCTATACCTCGATAGTGCCTAGTATACGATCCGCGTAGTTATCGATTACGCTAATCTTAAGGGCTTTATAAAAATAAAGCAGCTTATCGGAAGGCAGGCAAGATAGGCAACCTTCCTTATACCTTTCGACTTTACTATTAAATATCGGGCTAGTAAACGAAATCTAGCCGATATACCTTCGCGACGTAGCGACTACGAAAGCGAGTCGTAGGCGGCGAACAACCTTCTCCCTATATTATAGTCGAAACTAGCTCTATAGTTAAATCTGCCTAAGGATATCGAGCCGATTATAAAACGCATCTCTATTATATATATAGGGATACGAGACGCTAGTATAGCGCTAGCGGAACGCAAGAGTTTTATTAGCAGTCCTATAAGAGTAGCGGCTACTATCGTTAGGAATAACGGGCCCTACTACGAGATACCTAATATAACCCTTAGTTTCGTATATACTCTATAATAGCTAGAGCAAGCGAGAGGAGGAGGCTTATACGAGACAAGCTTACCGTCGGGTAGCTTAGCCTCGTTAAGTAGTTCTAACCTCCCGCCTAGCTATTCTCGTTGTAGTAACCTTATTTACTATAGCGATACGCTATATATCTCTAAGGACTACGTATTACGTACGCAGCTAATATGTATATACTACGACGACCCTTTAGCTAGATACTTTAGTATAGCTAAGACTATAGACCTAATACGCTAAAAGTACTTCTAGCCGAAAATAGCCGAGGATATTATAGCCTATATCCGCACCTATAGAATTTATTAACAGTCGAAGACGAAGCGCTATCGCCTATATAGCGAGCTCGCTACGCTACCTATACTAACCCGACTATAGCAAGAATTGATAATAGACTTTATTACCGATCTCCCGCCGAGCAAGCTCGGTACCTACGTATATACTACGATCCTCGTAATAGTCGACCGCTATACGAAGATAAGCCTCTTTATCCTAACGACGAAGAAGTGCATAGTAGTAGAACTCGCGGATATCCTTTAAAGGGAGGTAATTAGGCGTTTTAGAGTGCTATTAGGCATTATTAGCGATCGTAGATCGCTTTTTACTAGCTAGTTTTAGAGCGACTTCTGCTTCGAAGCGTATATAAAGCGCAGGCTTAGTATAGCCTTCTATCCTTAGACTAATAGGTAAACCGAACGCGCGAATTAGACCCTCGAGTAATACCTTCGATACTATTACTCTAAGAATTAGGATAAGTAGGCTAAACTATTGCCTTAGGCAGAGTTTGCCTATAATAATAGCGTTTATCCTACGTTGCGTATAAGCCCCTTTAAGATGCTCTACGGCTTTAACCCTAATTTAATGCTAAGCGCAAATAAGCTACTAGCTCGGGACGAGCTAACTAAGGGAAGGGTACTAGTAGCTATCGACGCTACGAAGCGACTATAACAAGTATATAAAACGCTTATAGAACGCTAGCAGAAAGCAGTAGAATACTAGGCTAAGCAATACAATATATACTATACTACTAAGATATATAGTATAGGTAACTTAGTCTTACTATCGATAAAGAACATTAGCTTAGATATCCTAAAGAAGAAACTTAGCCCGAAGTATATAGGGCCTTTCTATATTATTAACGTAGTCGGAGCGTAGGCGTACCGCCTAGCACTACCGTTAAGCACGAAGATCTATAATGTTTTCTATATTTCCCTTCTCGAGCCTTAGTATAGGCGCGATAGCGAGGAGTATAAGATAAGTATGCCTATCGCTAAAGGTAATAAGTAGTAGGTAGAAACAATCGTAGTAAAGAAGATAAAGAAGCGGAAGGCGTACTACCTTATTAAGTAGCGAGGTTAGCCTAAAGAATACAACACTTAGGAGCTAGCTATTTATATTAAAGATTCTATAGCGTTAGACGAGTTCGAAGCTTAAGCGAAGCGTAAGCGTAGGCAGTAATTAAAATAAAAGAAAATAAAACTTAAGAAAAATAGTAGATACGTGCTCGTTTCGCTACTAAAAAAGGCCTATTAGCCTAGTATATATAAAGAAGGCGCTACGTAAGCGCAGCGACAGCAGGCCGCCTACTCTACTTATCCTTAGAATCCTTAGCCTCCTCCTCCTCTTCGATACCTATAGCGGTATCGATAGCGGCGATAGCCTTAGCGCCGACGCGCTAAGCGAGGTTCTAGTATAGTTAGTATACGAAGCGCAAGTAAGACGAGGCTATAGGAAAAACTATACCTAACGACCGATCTCTACTAAGCCGGCTAAGTTAGTGCCGATATACTCGAGGGTACTAAGTAAGTTAACGTCCGTAAGGGACCCGCTAGCGGCCCTCTTACGGGCTAGGGCTTTGCCGCCGGGGGTTACCTTATTCTTATTAGTATAAAAGACGTATAGCGTAGATAGGATAACTAATATCGAGGTTAGTATACGAAGCGCAATCGGAGCGTATAAGGAATATACGTACAACTATAGAGTCTAGCTCGGCCTAGAGTGCCTCTAAGGCCTCGTTAGACTCCTCGATAGAGTCGTAGCCGTCTAGGTCGTATAGGTCGCGCGTAGAGCGTACGGCGCGAATATACGCTAGTAGCGACACTAGTAAGCGGGCCGTAAGCGGAGTATAGGTATAATAGCTACTACGGCAGCGATCGTAGTTACGCTTAGTAGTAGGGTCTATATTGCCGCCTATATAAACCTTAGTTAGGTCTACTAAAGCGAGTTAGTTACAAAGCGCAAGCGCGTAGCAAGTAGCGAGAATACGTACTATTAGCTATTATATACTTAAAGTAACGAATATAGCCTTTTAGGACTTTTAGAGGGCGCTAGGTAGGCGTAGTAGGTATCGAGGGCGGAGCGCCTATAGCGCGCTTACCTAAGGTACGCGAAGGAGTAGATATACTAGTAATGTTTTTTTTAGATAGATATTTAAAAAGAAAAATCTTTAAGTAATACTAGGGAGGCGCGAGGGCGGAGTAGGTAGGGCGTAGGCAAATAGTATTCGGAGCGCTTAGAAAAAGAAGAAGTTTTTAAGCGGGCTTCAAATGCTTTAAATACTCGCCTCGCTTTCGGACAGCTTGCGTTCTCGCGTAGCTACCGCGTTCTTAGAAATTTAGGCAATCTCTAGTTAGTACTAGAAGTAGCCGCGCTTTAAATCTATAAACAAACAAGTAACTACGAGGCAAATTATAACGTGCCTAGCAACTATAGCCTAGCGATAGGTACGTATAAGACGCGTAAGTATAGCGTAGAGTATAAGAAATAGTATAATTTACTATATTACCCTATAGCTAGGATAGCTATACTAGGGGAAGGAGATAATTATAAGAACCTAAGCAAGTAAAGTCTCCTATTATGCCTTAGCAAGCTGCAAGCCTATATAACAATTATATAATATTATTATATATACTACGGTATTGTCTCGCTAGCGTAAAGCCTACTTAGCGTATATGCGGAAAAGCTCGGTCGCTCGTATAGACATACTCGGTTGCCGGCTCGGCATATATGCTATCCGTAGGTAGCCTAGTTAATAGTAAACGCTCTGCTCTATTCTAAGAAAGGTACGGTTTAGTTCTACTTTCTACTATAGCGATTAGTAGAGGGTATTCTATACGTTGCTATATACCTATTTTCTTATACTTATATAGCTAGTAGGAAGGCCGCTTTATTACTAGGTACTATAGTAATAGCACTATTAGTTTACTTAGTAATAGTAGTATACTAGTTAGTAATAGTAGTATACTAGTTAGCAACTAAGAGACTAGTATAAGCTAGTATATATAGCCTCGCGTAGTTACAAGGCGGCAGGTCGTAATCCGCTTAGGCCTAAGTAGATAGCTAACAACTAATAATACCTTTAATTTTGCTATACTACTAATTTACTAACAAACTTTAGCTTTATAGCTAGTAGCAGTATTGCTAGCAGCAGTATTGCAGTAGTTGCCCGGCTAGCGGGGCCTACATCGACGCGATTATCCGCTTCTACACGCGATTATGTATAGAACAGCCGATCTCGTAATCTCGGGGTATGCTGGGGCTCGGGCGGGTAGCTGGGGCTCGGTTTAGCCTCGAGGTTGCTTGCTAGGAGACGTTCGGTTCCCAATGGCTCACGTGAGAACTGCACAGGAGTCGGAGCCCTGCAATATGTATTGATTGGTCGGAGTTCGAGATTTCAATGGAGCCTCGCCAAGGTACTGTAGCGTTCGTTGTAGCCGGAGCGGCAGCGAGCCAGGTACTGTACGGTACTGTTAATGGCACTAATGCATGGTACCCGTGGCACGAACGTAACCACGCACCAAGGTTCACCGGGGATCGTCATGCGGCGACCTGGCACTGCATGCTTTCCACCGGCACCTGGCAGCAGGCTATGGTACGACGGTGTTGATCTTGCTTTGCTTTCTCTCTTCTGTTCCATACTCTGCCGTAGCGAAACACTGTTGCTCGTGGAGGGATGAGCCTCTTTGAATACCACTGCTACTGCTTGCAACATGTTTCCAATGCCTCCTCCGGCAGCTGTCGACTGAGAGCTGTACACACCATCCGAGACGCTTGACGCTGCCACGAACGATCAACACCAAGCTTTCGACGATCGACTCGGCCATGTCGACTACATTACATCGAATAGAGGCACCGGTAACTGCGAAGGCATACGTTATGTGTGCCTTCGCAGCATTCGCAGGTGTCCTCTTCGGATATGATTCTGGATATATCTCGGCCGTGCTTGGCATGGCACAATTCAAGAAGGACTACGGCCATCCAGGATATCCAGTCCAGCCAGACGCACCGGACGGCTACAACTATGCGACCTGGGAAAAGTCGTTGATCGTTTCCATACTCTCTGCCGGTACTTTCGTGGGCGCACTGATCTCGGGCTACCTCGCTGACCAAATCGGGAGACGACCGACCATTGTTGGGCCTGGCTGCGGAGTGTTCGTGGTAGGCGTCGTGATCCAGGTCGCCGCAACTCATGTAGCTGCACTCTGCGTGGGTCGATTCATCTCAGGCCTCGGTGTTGGCTGTGTCTCGGCCGTCAACATCCTCTACATGTCTGAAGTCGCTCCACGAAAGGTCCGAGGCGCGATCGTCTCCGCCTACCAGTTTGCCATCACAATCGGCATCATGTTGGCAAGCTGCGTCGGCTACGCAAACCAGGACCGGAGAGACTCCGGCGCCTACCGCATTCCCATCTCTGTTCAGTTCATGTGGGCAGTCATCTTGAGCATTGGCCTTTTCATTCTACCGGAGAGCCCGCGATATTGGGTCAAAAAGAAGAAATATGCCAAGGCCGCACAAGCGCTGGCAAGAGTACGTGGACAACCAGTGGAATGCCCATTCATCGAGGACGAACTCGCGGAGATCGTTGCCCACTGCGAATACGAAGCGCAAGTCGGGGAAGTTTCATGGGCAGGACTATTCACAGGCGGCATCACGAATTCGAACAGCAACATCCGAAAAATCTTCATTGGAACCTCATTACAGATGATGCAGCAATGGACCGGAATCAACTTCATCTTCTACTACTCGGTCACGTTCTTCCAGCAGGTGCACCTGACAAATCCCTTCCTGATCTCCATGGTCACAACGATTGTCAACGTGCTCAGTACACCCGTCTCCTTCTATGCCATCGAGAAGTTTGGCCGAAGAAATCTGCTCATCTTCGGCGCAGTAGCGATGTGCATCTGCGAGTTCCTTGTCGCAATTATCGGCGTATCTGGCAATTCGGAGGCATCGAGCTACTGTATTATTGTTTTTGTTTGCATATATGTCTTCTTCTTTGCATCGACATGGGTACGTGATAGAACAAATTTAGCCAAACTAACTCGGGTCTCTGGAGCTGACCATCAACTGTATATAGGGTCCAGCCGCGTGGGTCGTCATAGGCGAGATCTTCCAGCTGCCCATCAGATCGAAAGGCGTTGCGCTATCAACAGCCTCGAATTGGTTCTGGAACTGTGTTATTGGCATTATCGTTCCGTTTATCGTTGATGAAGACAAGGGAAATTTGGGCGTTAAAGGTATGATTGACTCTTACGACAAAACAATTCGTCTGGATTCGCTGACGAGCAACAGTGTTCTTCATTTGGGGATCTACCTGTGCTTCCTGTGCTCTTTTTGCCTGGATGTTCGTGCCCGAGACTAAGGGCCTCACACTTGAGCAAGGTAAATCACGACATGAATCATATGCTCTTGAAGACGCCGAGCTAACAATTCACAGTCGATAAGATGATGTCAGAGGTCCCTGCCTACGATAGCAAGAAATGGACACCACAAGATACATTCTCAGAGGATTACGGATTCAGACATCGAAGAAGCAGTACACGCAGTAGTATAATTGACGGCGAACGAGCACCAAAAGTCGAAAGTTTCATTGAAATGCATAGAGGGTGAAGAGAGGTATACATTGCTGTTCGAAGCGTCGGCGTTTGGGATTGAGTGTGACCTGCATGCATATTGGGAGGAATGAGCGATGATACCCTGAGACTATGGACTGTCAGGATGACAAATGATGTTTACTGTGTAATATCTCAGACGAGAGCCTACCGAGAGGTGTATTCTGTCGGCGGGCTGCAGCTTGCTGCCAGAAAGAAAGAAAGCATTTCAGCTGGACCTGATCTCCTCGTGACATTCTGCTACAGTGTCGAATCGGTGGTCTGGACAACGGTCAAACTTCAATGACCTGCGTCAACTTCACCACAACTAAGAATAGCAGATTGCTGCCCTTCGCAAGCACAGTCAGCTGTTAGAACACCACTGACACTCGGAACGATGACAGCAAACAACACTCAAACATCATCATCATCATCCCCCCACACCTTCCTCGCCACCTTCTTTACCAACTCCAATTTCTCCCACATCCTCTCCTCAGTCATCCCCTCTCCACCCGCAACACTCAAACTCGAAAATCCACACTGCGGACTCAGCGCCAAAGCATTCAACCCTCCCTTCGCCACCTCTGCAGCCTCAAGAATCTTCCCCACCAAATCCTCTTCAACCTCAAGCTGAAATTTCTTCGTACTCACAAGTCCCAAAACAACATTCTTCCCATTCCGCAAAAATCTCAAAACCTCGAATCCACCACTGCGTTGCAGATCATCGAACTCGAGGTAAAAAGTATCGTAATCCGTCTTGGTGAATAATTTCTCAGCGATGGTGTCATATGACCCGGTAACCCAATGTTTTGATCCGGACATGTTGCCTCGACATAAATGCACACCGATTCGCAGATCTTTCGGGAGGGTTCGGAGAAATAGGTTATGCGATTCTAGATACAAGTCCAGGAGTTCATCGGTGTCAGTTCCGTCCTTGGCACAGCCTGAAAGGAACTGTGAGGAACAAAAATATGTGAGGTGCGGATCGTCGACTTGAATGTTTCTGCAACCCGCCGAGTACAGTGCTGAGATTTCCTGGACGTAGGCTTCGGCGAGAGCTTGGAAGTACTGCATATCGCTCGAGTACCCGGACTCTGGTGTGAATGCTGTTCCGGGTTTGAGCTGGATGTGCTGATACGTTGGTGCTGGCATAGTAATTTTGGCTTCTTTGTATAGCTTCTCATCGTGTCCTAGACCTTCTTTAATCATTTCCCATTCGTCCAGGTAGGCACTTTTAGTCCACTTGATGGGTCCGGTACATTTGACTGCGGCTCTGGTCTTGGCGCCCATTGCTGCGAGACCAGTTGTAGTGGGAAAGTTTGTTCGGAAAGCGTCTGGAATAGGTAGATCTGGTATGGCCGTCATGCCTGCGAGCATTTCAAAAAATCCGCCGTAGAAGATCTGGCGACAGTATTCTCCAGAGACTATGGGTCTGATGCCAAGCTGGAGCTGCTTTGCTATTACTTGCAGGATCGCTCGCTTTTCTGCTTCCTTGATGGCGGGATCGCCGTGGACATCATACATTTGACCTGGTGATGATACGCTCGAGCGCGCCTCAAGCAGGAATGATGGACGAAGAAGTGACCCGATCTGGTCGGTTCTGAAAGGCGGCGCCATGGTGCTTGAGATGACTGTGGTGCCTAAGAACTTATTGTAATTATCGTATCTCCCAGCTGTTCCACAGCACCCAGTGCCTATATGATCGTGGAAGGTATATGTAGCGCTGATTCATGTTCTGGTTGGCCGTTTGCCGTTTCCGATCTCCCCGCAGTAAGTGGGGAGTTGAGCTCTCAGCTTTGCATTGATCAGTCTCAAAAGATGCTCTCCTCACATGTGTCCCTACACAAAATACACCAGACCAAAATATGGCGTGATATGGAAGCTCGCCCTGTCTGGGGGATTCCACGCGCCGAGTAGCTGGTCTGGAAAAGTGTTAGGACTGACTACAGTTCGAAACTGTCTCCTCGTTAGCAAAGAGCTCTCGTTCGGAACGTTCTTGAGCCTGACAAAGTTCATCCTCCACTTCGTTCCCTTGCCGCAGCCTTCATCAACATTCCACAGCCCAAGTGGAATCTTCACAGCACTCTTCCAGATCTCATTCGCTTTATCCAGCTCCGTGGCTGCAATCAGTCCATCCTCTACAGGTGTTTGGAGGTAAAGCGTGTCGAACGGCTGGCCCTCAGTTCGGTTCTTCGAAGCATTGTAGATGATGGCGTTGAATGTGACGTTATTAGGTGAGACTTCGAACTCGAGGTATGTCTTCGGATCATTCGTTCCCGCAGAAATGAATGTCTCCATGACCTCCCATTGGTAGATGGGATCATTGGTGGCCTGACTAGAGTTGTAGAAGAAATTGGTCTCGTTATACGCGGTGAAGTCGATCTCCAGCGATGTTTCCGAATAGCAGAGATCAACCTGTGTCAATGGAAACGCGGTCTTGTTCGGTACGGAAAGGGAGTATTCGATCGTGCCTTTCGCTGGACATGCTGGGACTTCGAGGTATGGCGTGGTGATTCGGGCAGCGTTGGGTATGGCGCTACTGGCCAGGAGTAGCTTTGGATCGAGAAGCATGGTGCTGAGTGCGTTGCAAAGAGCTTGCGCTGGGTAGTGGAAAATTGTTCTGGTTGTTGTCAGCACCATGTATTATACATCTGGGCACTCACGCGGATGCTCGGTGAATAAGCGATGTAACCATTGCATTCTACAGTGCACATCGTTCCCACCCCGCCTGGATGAATTGCGCCCAGCGGCTTCCTATCATTGTATGCGGAGCGAGTTCCTGCGTGTGACCATTCCTTCCAGAGTCCGTATGGTAGTCGGAAGGTTGTGGAAACTGTCAACGCCCGGCAGGTATATGGTACCTCCCCTTGTCCTATCCTTGCACCACCTTCCTCACTACACCAGAACGCCACATGCAATGTTCGTGACTGCGGTGGCGAATGCATCTTGGATGTCGAGAAAGTGGTGTTCGAGTGTGTGTACTGCGCATTAGTTTTAGAAGCAGGTTGCATACATGAGGGTTGCGGTACGCATTATCTCGAGAGATCTGTCATTCTCGCTCGTACTTCTGCAGTATTCGAGCGCAAGTAGCTGTAGCTGTATGTTATGGGCGCATCAGCAGACATAATAGTATAATGTGTGGCGACCATGCACGTCCATCCAGTGTGACCTGTACAATGTTCCCAAACCTCGAAGACGCCCATCCAATGCAAAATCGCTTGCTGCAAAAGTACTCCTTTCCTCGCCAGTTCTGCCGTTACTGGCATGCGATTACTCCTGCCATTACACCCGTTCTATCTCATGCAGATCAGCCAGGCCCGGATGGAGTGATGAAACCGCCGGCAATGTCGACCCATTGTGGTATGCAACTTCCCTCCTTGCCCTCCACATCGACGATGTCAGTGTCACAGCGACATCTGCATCCAACGCCATTTTCCTTTTCCGGATCCCATTTGTCCCAGTATTCATCCTCTTCTCTTCGAGCTTTTTCGTCTGTGGTTGTTGTTTCGAGGTATGGATCTCGCGGCATCTGCCGCGCCGGTGCATTTGCTGGACAATGCTGGATCGTGGTGTGTCTGTAACCATAATCGCGGAAGTAGTGGATGTCTTTGGGCGAGAGGAGGGCGCCGGCGGCTAGTGAATGGATAGGTGCATCACCCCACTAACGCGTGGTGTCAGTCATCTCTACAGTAGCTCATCATCTCGCCCACACTTACTCGTTCCATCCAAAAGCCACCTGATCGATCCATCATATTGAAGAAGTCTTCATACTCTTTGCTTCGGAAGAAGTCCAGTCTTGCAATTTCGAAGTTGGACCAGAAATGGCACATGTTGTAGACTTCTCCTTCCATGGCTTCAGGGTCGATTTCGGGAAGGGTGCCTTGGCCAGGTTCAGTTCGTAGAATATCCTCTGCAAGTGGCTTGTGCTTACCGTCTTCGTATTTGGGATCTTCTTTAGGCAGCTGATCCGGCGGAATGGTGCCCGGCTTCGGCGTGCCATCTTGGTTGTAGCCCTCCTTCGGCTCAACAAACATTTCCCAGAGGCCTTGACTGGTGATATTGCGTGTGCGCTTGTATGCGGAGGCGTATCGGAAGATGTTGGGCACGGTCTCTTTCAGCTCCTTGACTGCGATGGTGAAGCCGTATGTCTTGTTATTGCGAGCCATGTGCACGAATGGGTCGTAAGTCATGTCGCAGAAGTACTTGATCTCTGGCTCGACTCGCCAGTACCAGTCGTACTTCAGAAGCAGCTCATGTTTGTAGAAGAAGCCGGAGTAGAAGCGACACATGTGGTGGTAGGACTCCATGCCACCGTACATGATGGCCTGGTCACCCTGCTTCCGGATGCCCTCCTTGGCGACGTTCACATCGGTCCAGTTGGGGAAGCCCCAGTGCTCAGGTCCAATCTTGCCGAACTCGACAGGCGAAGACGTGTAGTTCAAGATTGTCTCCTTGAATGTGCTGTTGAAGTCTCCGTCATTCAGGAAGACGTATGGATAGTGAAACCAGCGATTGAAATGCCTCTCCACGCTCTTGATACTCTCAATGACCCCGTCCAGCTCCTTATTCCGCGCAAGCACCACAAAAGCGGCATTCATGCGCTCATGCTCCTTGGACGTGATCTCGGGATCCAAGCATCCCGTGACGAAGACCTTATCGTGCTTCTCGCTGATCTTGCGTATGCTCGGAGGCGAGCCTGAGGGGATTAATCGTGCGCCGGGCGAGTCTGGATGGCGCAGGAAGAGGGTCAAAATAGCAATGACAACCATGGCGGGAAACAGGAGGACCAAATACAGCGGCACGGAGACTTTGCTGTTGCCGCGGATGCGTATTCGCTTCTTGAAGAACGACAAGCGTGGAGTGACCTTTTCTGACACATCCTTAAGCGATGTCATGTGCAGCGACTTGAGGGTCGGCAGGTTCTCGGACGAGGGCAGGCGTTTGGAGATGCCCTTGACGATGTGCATGGCGGCGTTCTGAGCCCGCGAGGGGCGAAGCCGAGATGTGTTCTCAGTCGCCAGAATGTCGTGCGCAGATGGAGGATGGGAAGCGGCGTATCGCCAGGCCAGGCCAGGGCAGACTGAGACGGCAGGTAAGGTAACGAGCGACTGAAGCAGATGCGCAGACTCGGACGGCGGTCGCTGTGATTAGCGCATCAATCGTGCGGTGCAGTGGCCAGCCGACAGCAGACAAGCCGAAGTGCTTGTACAGCGCAGTGGTCCAGTGCCGGCAGGAGAGTTGGGAGTAGAATGAGTATGGGTGTTGGTAGTCTTGGGTGCTGGTGCTGTAGTGGTACTGTATGGTGTTCAGACTGCGTAGTGGCTGTGGCTTCAGTCTCCTTGACTTTGCGCTTGCTCGCCCACCCGAAAGAAGCCCGCCCGACAACTTACAGGTGTCAAGCCCACACAAGCAATAATTGCTGTGCACTCAATCAAGCAAGCGTTGCATAGGGGCAAACCACTGATTTTTGGCTGGCCGGGCCATTCGCCATTACGCGGCCACTCTTGGCGCTGCACCATAGGTACCAGTTCTTTACCGCAAGCAGCAGTACGTCTCCTGCAGCCAGCCGACCGAACCCACACTACTGCACCAAACCAACTAGTCACTACAGTACGCCTCGAAAGGCACCCTACCCTTCAACTCAGCCTAATCGCCTCCGCTCGCTAGCTACACCGTGACGTGACCTCGTTGCTGACCGGTCTGTCGCATTGCGTTGATGATCGCGCATCGTCAACAGCCTCAACAACCACGTTTTTGTCCCGGACCTGCATACTGCACTGTCAAGCTTCGCCATCATCCAAGCATTCCCTCGTTGTAGTCAGCATGGTAAGCTTTTGGAGCCCCATCGACCCAAGCAAGACCCACGAAGCAACCAGAAGAACCTAACCAAACCCATCACAGTCGCGCGACTCGAGCTTCACCTTTCTGCACCTGCACCACTCGCACCACGCCCATCTGCTCGAAGACTTCACTCGTATCAAGCTGCCTGCCGAAGAAATCCACGTCGCGTCGCAACACCAGCCCATCAATCCCGACGACGAGGACGATATCGTGCCAGATCAACATGCTGCGTTTGGCATTCAGCGCGCGCAGCAGAAGCATCGCGAGCCGGCTTGGAGACATCTCGGCCTGGAGAGCCTGATGAATGAAGCACCACCAGCGACCAATGGCCAGGCGAGCGCGGGAGCACAGATCAATGCCAGTCGTGTCTTGAGATGACACCAATCCTCTATGAACGCAAAACGATACTGCAAGCGACACAGGAGAGCCTTCGTCTCTACGAAATGCCTTCGTGCTTTGCGAAATCTCAAACTTCCCATCATAAATACTGCGAGGATTCATCAGATCTTGCTATGGAGGTTGAGCTCACACTAGAAGTGGGCAACAACTAGATCCACTATGGGGAGAGTCCCTAGCATTGCTAATCTCAACATGGCATCTCTTCTCGCCGGCCACCATTGCACTTATCGCAGCAATATAGCCTCCAATCATGGCGTTACAGATGATTGACGCATGACCCATTCGGTATGCACTTCAGTATTTAAGAGCCTCGCGCGCCCCAGGAGCGCTTGGGGCCGAGACTCAGGCTCTTGATCACTACACGCTCCTTGAGGCATGACTGAAGAGAGCACAACAAAGCTAGACTTTATGGGGATAACTAAGCAAGAACGTGAACAGCTCTGGTTCACGTCGATTGCTATTTTGGCCTTTAGACGACCTAATCCATCGTCAACACAGCCCTGAACCTCACCTTTCCGCTCATCATGTGCTTCATAGCCTCGTTCGCCTTTTCCATCGGGAACTTCTCGATCATGCAGTGCACACCATGAGTCTCGGCAAAAGCGATGGCCTCCTCGCTGTCAAGTGCATGTCCAGAAGGCCAGCCATGAACTGACAACGCATTGAGCACCATTTGTACAGTATCGACTTGCACTGGTCCAATGGCCACATGGATCAAGAGCTTTCCTCGGTTTTGCAGTCCTCCCAGCAAAGGTGTGATGACTTCTGGGTTTGGTGCTGTAACGACGATCAGAGCTGCACCTCCGAGCTTCTGAAGAGCTTCGCCAACATCTTCGGCTTTTGTGTCGATGTAGTCTGTTGCTCCGAGCTTCATGGCGAAGTCTTTCTTGTCGCTGCCACGGGAGAGGGCGACAGTACGGAAACCCATCTTGCGCGCGTATTGGATGGCGAGATGGCCAAGGCCGCCGAGACCTTGAACCGCTACGACTTCACCGGCGGTGATCTTCATTTGGCGGATACTATTGTATGGTCAGTCTGAGTGTCCGAGTCCTGCGAGAACATTTCTAGATTCGTACCCATTAAAGACCGTAACACCAGCGCACAGCAGTGGCGCAACCTCAGCTGGTTCTGCTTCCTTGGGAATGCGTACGGCAGCCTCGGTTCGAAGCGTGGCATACTGAGCGTATCCACCGTTACGCATGACACCGTTGATGGTCTTGTTCGTGCACATCTGAAATTCTCCCCTGCAGCACGATCGGCAAGTGCTATCGTGTCCACCGTGCCAAGCTCCGCCTACTCGGTCGCCAACTTGCCACTTCTTCTCGCCTTCTGGTACTGCTACAACAGTGCCGACGAATTCATGACCCAAGATGTCAATGCCAGGAGGACCCATGTCGCCGTGGAGAACATGGTGATCGGAGTGGCAGACACCACACGCGTGGACCTTAATGAGGATCTCGCCTGGGTTGGCGGTTGGTACTGGAACCTCTTTGATGACGAGAGGCTTGTCCACGCCGTCGAGGACAGCTGCCTTCATGGTCTTTGGAATGCTGGAGCTCATCTTGTCGTTGATTACTGCTGTGTTTGGGGTGGCTGCGCTGTTGGAACTTGTAGGAGCAGTCGCTTTTTCACTGCGTCAGGTTTTTGTCCGGATCTGACGATGCCTGTGCTTCGGTAGAGGCTTTGGAAGCTTTGGAAGTAAGTCGACTTTGTTTTTGCGCAGGCCGATCTTCTCAGCGCCCTCTTCGTGACGCAGTGCTGGGAGCAAGCGGGTAGCGTCGATGGTACACTAATGCAATGGCTGTGGTTAGAAGCGCAAAGGTGGGGTGCTGCTTTTGTGAATCAGAAGAGATGTTGTCTAGACAGGACGAAAGATGAATTCTTTATACAGAATGTCACTGCCACGGCCGGAGCTCGAGCTTGCCATATTTCTGCTTATCTCCAGCTCCGGCGTCGCAAAAGGCAGTGGCCGCAAACGCTGAGGTGAATGGCCGGCCATACCAATAGAGGGTAGAGCCTTTTCAAAAGCTCCAATCATGCCGCACTGGGTCGATGCCGTGTGCTATGGCTGCAGTATTTTTCTCAGAGAGCTGGCAAGTGACTATGCCAGATCGAGGAGCTTGCAATAGCTCAAGCAGGTACCACGGTGCTTCGATTCGTCGTGCGATCGCTCCCGAGGGTAGAAGGAGCTTTTGACGTGCAGCTGTATAAGCGGCTGTGTCAGCGCGGAGCTGGAAGCCGGTGAGCAGAGGCCTCAAGTCAGCTATCGAAGATGAGTGAACTTTGAAGTCACTTCGTGGGTTCGTGAGGTTGCTGGTGACATGGTGTGTGACGTTGCTGTTGTTGGTGATGCCTCCCCTGTCCATCTCCGGGCCGACTTTGGTTGGCTCTTGGCTCTTGGCTCTCTCGCTCTTCCAATGGCCGAAGACCAACACTGGACTGGCTTGACAACATCATCTCATCCAGATGTATCGTGTCATCTTCATATGTCTCTCTACGAGTAGTGTGCCCAGCTTGACAGTAGACATGGCATTGGGAGAGTCAATCGCTCCGCGTGGTCGTCGGCTCCAAGATTGCCGTCACTAGCCGTTTTGGCCCCCAGCACAGTCCACAAGCACGAGAGACAAGAAGTTGTAAGAGCGTACAATTCATGTGCGATGATCTGAACACGTGGTCTAGAAGGAGCCTCGCGCCTCAGCAAGAGACGGTGTCATGGGAAGAAGAGAAGGCGAAATGGAAGAGATGAGAAGAACGTCAAGTACGCACAGCGCGGTGAACCTTGATGGACACAGCTATGTACGTGCTTTGTTACTGCGGTAGAACTTTAACTGGAGTCGACACTGTTCTACAGCAGCATCTCCAAGCACCTCTGGCGGTGTTCCTCGTACCGCAACGCCCAAACAACATCTTCACTGAGGCCTCATTAGCCACGAAACATCGCCAAGGAAGATTCGCGAACCTACCTGCTTCATCCCATTGGATCCACCGCCTGACGACATCCGCTGCTTCTCGTAAGCTTCGTAGACGGCCTTCCAAAAGTCGAGAAAGGCTTTCCAGTAGTCAGTGGCAGAAGTATCGCTGGACTTCGAGGCACTGGACGATGTAGAATTGGTAGAGTTGGAGCTCGCTTTCTGCAGGTCCTGGAAGTACTTGATAAGGTCTGACAGAGTGGTCGTGCTGCTCGAGCTGGAGCTGGAGCTGGAGCTGGAGCTCGCTTTCTGCAGGTCCTGAAAGTACTTGATAAGGTCTGACAGATTGGTCATGCTGCTCGAGCTGGAAGGGCTACTACTACTCGACTTCGAAAGCCCGCCGAAATATTTGCTGATATCGAATCTTCCAGCTCCAGATCCTGCTCCAAGTCCTCCGCCTCCCAACCACGGCCACCCTGGGAATTGCTGCGCAGGGACGGGAGCTGGAGTGGCAAGCGGCATGGCCATGGAGAGTAACGTCACTACCGTAATGCTGTTCCTCATCTTGGATTGCTGGCAACAGGTGGGCTGAGATATCTTTCGCGAACGCTGACGAGTGCTTCGCAGGGAGAACGGTAGTAGAGGCAAAGCGGCCGTATATATGCGCATATATTTCGCATCCGCCGACTTTCACAGCTATCTAAGTTGCATGTGGCAAGCATGCGAGCAAGAGCGGAGAGCACGCTTCATGCTGGACTCGACCTGACTTCGGTAATGGAAACTTCTGACCGTGCTGAGCAAATGCTTGCATTTATTAGATGTGCTTCAACACTGCTCATGCATCAAGCCTTTGATGGCGGCTGGCCGACGGGGCGCCTGTGGTTTGGAGGCCGAGATCTGCAGCAAGCTTCATGATATTGACATCATGATGTCCAAGGTGGGCGAAGGGTTTCAGTCTCATGCCAACTTCTTGATTCTCTGATTAAAGACAGTCTGCGGTCCTATCGATCAAGTTTGATACAATCCCATACGGAATATCTCCATCGAATGTGGCCTCGTCCTTGTGGGGGGGGGGGGGGGCTGATCGCGAGTCTTATGATGCAGAATCTTCTCGCGAAGCTTGGCGTTCAGCAAAGGCTGGGCGAATCAACCGATGCGCCGGTCAGGTGCTCTCGATGCTAGCGACTATGAGGCGAACTATTCATCGACCTTCGTATAGCTAGGAAGTCCAGTCTGCGAGCCTTCGAAAGTGTGACATGCATGGACGATTCACAGAGTCCTTGTCACGATTGCGGAAATCACTGCGGGAGCCGCATGGTGGGGAAGCAACTTGATGCTGCCAAAGGAGCCTCGGTTGAAGGCTTTCTCTGGTCGATGAAGGCCTACTTTGGCTATGTATGCCTCTGACAACCTTTGCGAGAGCACCGATGAGCTCGGCATGCCGCTCATGCGGATCTGTCCGTCGGTTTTAGGCATGGTCTTCAGACAGAATGCTACTGGTCCAGGCGCGGCGTACGATGAGCTTGATCAGGCAGGCTGTCCGTAAAACTGCCAGGGAAGGAAGTCCTTTGCGTCCTTTGGCTCTATTCATCACACGCGATCTTCGAATGTGTCCTGGATCCATGCTGTGGTGTCAATTGAGTTCGGTGAGCGTCAAGGAATCCATGCTATAAGGTCAATTGAATTTGCTCGGCATATCAAATGTTCTGTGCTTCGAAGAGGAGGAACAGCTTCTAGGCTGTACTCCTGGCCTCGTGATAGCCACCTAAGGGGCAATCGTGTTTCAGATATTGCCTCGATTTGACGGCGTCAGAGTCCTAGACATTTGCCCATCATCAGACCATTGACTGGACCGTTCAGGAGAATTCATCAGCCCTCTAGCCGCAGTATCCGTACCGCATTGTCACCCATGATATCCTGTGCGGTCTTGGTGTCATTGCCCAAGGCTGTCTGTATCGCGGCCATGTTAGACGTCACACTTAGCCATTGGTCATCCTCGCCTTCCAGCGGAGGGAAGAATGGGTGATCTGTGCCAAACAGGATCCTGTAATAAAAGTCAGTCAAGAAACCAAACCAACCACCAAGGGACCTCTATACGTACCGTTCTGCTCCAGACGCATCGATTGCGGCCTTTAGTCCAACGTCAGCATAGACGACTGCGTCAAGGTAGATGTTATTCTTCAGAACTTCCCACACGTCTCTGCGGCCAGAAATCTTTCCCTCCTTCTTCAGATGTGCATCGTGCGCTATACAGCTCTCGATCCTACCAGCCAGAAATGGGAGTGTACCGCCGCTATGTGCTAACAACACGTTCAGTTCCTGGAATCTATCGAAAATACCAGACAGAATCATTCGTGTCACCGCGATCGTGGTCTCAAGCGGAAAGCCCATGGCGAGAGGAAGGACATGGCCATATTCACTATTTCTCGGCCCGAATACTTCGCTCGGAAGCCCATAGTGAGGGTGTAGGAACACGAGCATCTCGTGCTTCTCAAGAGCCTGCCATATCGGATCCAGTTTCGGGTCGTCCAGTCCTTGTCCCAGTCCTGAAGTACCAATCACCACGCCCCGACAATGCTTCAACGACGACAATCTCTGAATTTCATGCACGACTTCGTCGGCGCTTGCGCTGAGAGGGAGGGTCGCAAAGGCATACAATCGGCCCTCATGGTCGGCACACATTTTCTCCACATCATCGTTGACGAGTCTTGCAGTCTTTGCAGCTTCTTCGGCCGGAAGCCAGTCGAGCCAGGGATTTGCCAGTGATATTACGGAGATGTCGATCTGGTGGAGGTCCATGAATGCAATTTTATTTGCGACGTCAAAGTATTCTGGTCCAATGGGACGCCCTCGAGCCGTGCTGCCTGCTTCTTCCTGTGGAAGGATGACAAGACGTTCCCCGGAGGCCGGATCATCTTCGAATAGTCGCACGTATGGAACCTTTTTTCGTGCTCGCAATATCGACATCAATGCCGGAGGGTACATATGTGTGTGGACATCAACGGTAGGCATCTTGAAACTTCGCCCGATCAAGAATCGCCCGGTTGGCTGATGGTCGTTGCACGGCTCCGAATTTGAATAAATTTCAAGGCCCAAGCAGGCGTGCAACTTCTTTGAAGGTGTAGGCGCCTATCAGTGGTTCCTGCATCTGTCACCCCACATTCCCCCTCGCAGTTGCCTATCGTGTCTGCCCTTATCTATACGCGCTCCAGACCTTTTATTATATCAGTAGAGACCTTTAGCAGGAGGTGTC
The DNA here is from genome assembly GCF_000340215.1 of Pseudocercospora fijiensis CIRAD86. Taxonomy (NCBI): domain Eukaryota; kingdom Fungi; phylum Ascomycota; class Dothideomycetes; order Mycosphaerellales; family Mycosphaerellaceae; genus Pseudocercospora; species Pseudocercospora fijiensis. The sequence goes on from NW_006921533.1 coordinate 4,066,621, forward strand.
GCTGTCCACCTCCGACAACAACTTCTGACTGATGGTTCACTACCTGTATCTACTGTATCTACTACACTATATGTAGCCAATCGATTGTAATGCCGTAGGTCGTGATGCAATAAGTCTATTGCTAAAGGAGGTGGATACAGAAGCGGTATAGTGGCCTTAGCGATAGTGACTACCTTCCCCTGCAATATCAAACCTTCTATCGATCGCTCTACAGTATGCTGAATAATAACACCTTCGGAGGCTCTATACTACTAGCAGTATGTCTATTGTGATATATTACAAGCTCTTAATAATAGTTGAGGTCGTACGAATAATATAGATAGTGTGTAATAGCATAGAAGGTGACGTTGTTAGATGGAAAATTCGAGTAGAAATCGGGCTTCGTAAGGGACTCGGAGGGATAATAAGGCGGCTAGAGGACTCGAAGGCAGGTAGTAGATCGCTCGTCTTCCTATCCTACTAATTTGTTAGCGAATCGAGATTATTATAGCCTTCCGCAATACCTTCGTAGGTCGCTATCTCCCCTCCCCCTATCTACTACCTAGAGTTATCGATTTAGCGACTAGATCTAGTAAATACGCCTCTCCGGCATCTATGCCGCTACTAACTACTCTAGCAAGTCAGTTACGGCTATCTCTATTACCTAGACCTTCGCTATCAATTGAGACCGTAGAAACACTGTCTTAGAAGGGCAGTAGTAATACAGCTTACCTATTAAAGCTAGGCAAGCTATCGGCTCGAATAGAGTTAGTTGTCTTCTAGCAAATGAATAATATAAAGTATGCCTATAAGAAGGGCAATATTACTAACTTCTATCGGCTTATTAGAGGTCGTATAAATGCGTAGGCTCGTGCTAATAGTAAGAAGGAGTTTAGTAGTGATTCTAGCTTCCGACAGAGCTGCAACGTTAAGTTAATTAAGAGGGTAAAGGAACAGGCCGCTAAAGAGCGCTCTACTAGTATAGCGCCTAGTAACGATAATCTCTCGCAAGCGAAGGACTTCTTTATTAAATACGCTATACGTATAAACTCTCAGCTCTTCGACAAGGTAGCGACAAAGGAACAGAAGGAGGCGGCTCGGCGTAAGGAGATCGTTGTCCGCGACAGTCTAATAGACAGGTTAGGCTCGAAGCGACGTCGATTAAATAGCAGCGGCTCTTCTTAGGCGACCTCTACTAAGCCGGAAGAATCTACGCCTTCGCCTTCTATACCGTCGACGACTTAGCGGATGCGACTGCGCCGCCGTAAGCGTAACAATAACGCCTCGATTGATAGAGCGTTCTCGAAACTAAACGAATTGCTGAAACCGCACTTCGAGAAGATTAAGGAGGGCCTAACCGCCCTTAATTAGCACTATATTCGAGGCCTAACTAATAGTTAGAAGAACGAATTACAGCACCTTAATACTACTATTGTAAGTGCTATTATCTCTCTCTTAACTAGCAACTCACTAATATTAGCTAGACAGTAATAGGTATATATCCGGATTGCACTCGAGTGCTATTGCAGGTTATCTACCGTAGGAAGAGCAAGATGCTAATGCTAGAGCCATTCGAGCGCTTACCGAAACTAGGCTTCTTATAGCAGATAGGGTAGTCAGATCGCCACGATTAGGATTAGAATGTAGACGATATTAAGGTCCCCGAGGACTTTTTCGACTCGGAGGAGTAGGTAGTAGTTATTATAGTATAGAGTTCGTTTTGTAGGATTAGTTAAAGCAAATCCCTACTTATTTGTTAGTAATATTGCTCTTTAGTATCGATTTAGCGAACTAGTTGCTCCTGCCGTTGCCTTATTATTCTCTTAATCGCGAGATTATCGCTAGAAATTTAGGAAATAGGAGGAGGGGTAGGGTTAGTAGTATATAACTATTACTTAGTAATAGGTTAACAATATCGCCGAGACATTACGAGAATCGCGCACAGACGCTCTAGTCACCTATTTTCGCTGCTTTCTAGATATACACTAATAGCTCGAAATGTACTCGCTCCTATAGTGCGAGTGCTAAGAATACCGTTAGAATTATAAAGCTATACTTTAACTTCTCGACATTATCGTCGTTCTTCTATTACTATTACTACTACTATTACTATCGCCACCCTCGTCTCCTATCGCCGGCGACGTATACCTATCTCCTTTATCGCCCTTATTACCTCGCTCTAGTCGCGGCGGTCGCTATCCTAGCGGTAGAACCGTCTTAACTAAGGCTCTAATCTCGTCACTAATTTAAGCATTAGTCGCCCTCGAATAGAGGTATTCTTCTAACAATAGTAGATCTATACGACCTATAGATACCTAATTACTATAACAGCAGGTATAGCAGTTAGTAAGAAGAACGCACGCTCGATAGATAGATCTAATAGCCTATAAGTCCGCCTTCTGCTTAACTAAGTTAATCCGCTACAGATTAGATATCTGTCCGAATATATGCTCTATAGCAACCCTTAACGCCGATATCTCTTAGTCTATCTGCCTCTATAGCGGCGTACGAGGCTAACTATTCTAACCTTTGAAAGCAGATATAATACTATCCGCTACTGCGTACGCCGAGTCTCTGTAAATAAATACCTTGTCGTCCAATCCGTACCTATCGAATAACGCATACCAAATCCACTAAATGTTAGATTTATACACTATCCGAGAATCCCCGAAAGAGCTAGGTTTAGGACTATACAGCGACGACAACAGACCGTTAGGAGTAATAATAGCCTAGAATTTAATGCCGTATACTCTCTTGTGTCCGCTATAGTACAGCTTTTAGTCGTACTTAGGCCTACAGCAAGGACGAAGGGTACTATTAATAAATCCACATACTTTAGCAAGACTAATGTCCGGTTCTAGTGCCTCTATATACCTCCGCAAATACTAAGGGGTTAACCGACGAGTATTAAACAATAATCTGTCGCCAAAGAAGTCGTCTAAGTGCTTAAGAACAGTATTAAATATAATACTAATCTAGGTCGGCTCTCTACTAAACTCGTACGCTAGCGACTGCTAAGTAGCACTGCTTGCGAATCGCTATAGAAGCACTAGCAACGCCTCTTCCTTAGTAGGTTCTATACGGTATAGATACTTAATCTAGTCTAATTTAAGCAACCTTACGAGCCTATATAGATCCTGCTTTTAGAAGCGAAATCTACGCTTATACTAATCGTTAGTTAGGTCCTACAACCTCGTCCTTTTAAGCCGGTTATAATCGTTAGGATATAGGCTCCTTATTTGATCGCCTTCGTACGCCTCGTCGGCCTCGTCGTCTACGATAATATCGACTACCGACTCGAGATAGGCGCTAGCCGCTTGTCCGACAACTACCTAATAGTCTAGCAATAACTGTCTCACTTAAGCGTCTATTAAGCCTGCGGTTATAGCGACAACACTACTAGCTAAGGTCTATATTAAAGAGCTAGGTTACATTACTGTAGATACGATAACTAAGCAGCCAAGAGGTGGCAAAAGGAGGTTGCTAAACCACTCGGAAGAGCCGTCTCAAATAGGCCTAGTTACCAACCCTAGTGAACACCACTAAATTCTGACACTCGAGATTGCTAAAGGTCTCTAGTGGACCACGCCCGCGCATCTTGTTCTGACCTCACTTGCTTGTAGAAGTAAATCTTCCATCGCACGAGGCCGAACAGAACTCTAGACGATCATTGAACATGAAGCCAGCTGCGGTCAGCTCAGCAGTATCACATGACAGCCTCGAGATACCGTTGATCGACTTCTCTGCTTTCTTGACCGGTGACGAGACAACGAAGCGAACAGTCGCTGAGGCAATTCTGCATGGCTTTCAAAGAGCAGGTTTCATATATCTGAAGAATCATGGAATACCCAAAGAGAAGGTTCAGGGCGCATTTGCAGAATCAGCAAAGTTCTTCAAGCGACCAGAACAACAGAAGTTAGACCTGGGATGGACAACACCGAAGGCCAATCGGGGATACTCACAACCGGGACGCGAGAAGACAACAGATGCAACGGATCCAGCAGAAATCGAGAAGATCCGAGCAGCGGAGGGCGCCGATCTCAAGGAGAGCATGGAAATTGGTAGGGAAGGCGTGCCGGACTGTCCCAACAATTGGCCGGACAAGTTCGACGAGGAAGGCAAGGTCTTCAAGCAGAAGATGTTGGAATTCCACGATCTATGCAAGAATCTGCACCAAGAGATCATGAGAGCCATCGCGGTGGGCTTGGGGATCGATGAGCGATGGTTCGATAGCTTTACGGACGGCGGCGACAACACCTTGAGACTGCTCCATTATCCTGAAGTGAAGTCAGCAGTTTTCCGGAAAAACAAGAACACTGTCCGAGCCGGTGCTCATACAGATTATGGCAGTATAACATGCCTTTTCCAGGTAAGATGCAACTTCCATGCCAGCCACGACGAATCACGGACCTCCCCACGGGCCTCGTGGGTGTGAGTTGACTTGCATTCCCAACAGGCATGAATGTTAGTCATGGAAATCAGACATCCCAGAAGGCCGGCGAACAGCGACGCCACGGGCTCCACTGCCGAACGGCGTTGAGAAGCATTGGCCTCGAATACTCACATGAATGAGCAGAACGTGCAACTGATGAGATTTCCCACAGGACATGGCGGGAGGCCTGCAAGTGCTGTCTCCCAACGGAAAGTACGTTGATGCAACGCCAATCGAAGATAGCGTGGTGATCAATGCTGGGGATCTGCTTGCTAGATGGAGCAACGACACGATCAAGAGCACAAAGCATCGCGTTGTTGAACCACCGACTTCGGCTGATACTCATCCGGCCCGTTACTCGATTGCCTACTTCTGCAACCCCAACTTCGACCAATTCATAGATGCGATACCCGGCACATACGGGGAAAGCAGGGGCAAGAAATATGAAGGGATAAACAGGTTAGTGCACATTCCACGATGTTCTGCAAATTGGAAGATGTTGACGAGCGAAAGTGGGGAGTATCTCGAACGTCGGCTGGCCGCGACGTACTGAATGCAGCGTGCGGATTTCGTGTTGCAAATGCGGATGTCGGAGTTCGTGCGCAGGTAGTTCTACTGTGGGCCGTGATCGGAGGCGGGCGCGTGACCTGTACGCAGCAATCAAGAGAGTCACGCGGTTCGAAGCATATTCCGAAATAATTGGCATGTGGCCCTCGGCCATGTCTTGGCCGGCGGGCAGCATTGTGGAAGGACTGAAATGGTTCAGCAAAGTCGGGGCTGGTGACTCAATCGCGCCCTTGAATGGCGTGCAGAGTTCCTTAGCTCCATATGAAAAGGTATGCCTCCGGAGTGTGTCCAATGCGGTGCGACGTGCTACGAGAGACGTAGACACCAACTCAGTGGAAGCACGAGGCCATTTCGCCATGGCATGCTGCGGGGTTGGTGTTGTCGCATCGCATCGCACCCCAGACGTCTATTCTATTCTACCGTATGCGCAGTCACCACGGAGCTGAGTCGAGATTTGCTACGGCTTTCGAAAAATGGATGGGGCCATGGTAGCGTGATGCGCGCGCGCGGCGAATGTTCCGTGGCTATTTGCGTGGTGAAAAATGGGTTGATGATGAGGCTAGAGCATACTACTTACATACTACCTTACATCATGCAGCGCAGCAAGCTGGACAAGCATCAATAAAATTCCTGAATAGACCTCCTCCCGTTTGCCTTTGCCTTTGCCTTTACTCACGCCTTCTCGTGTCATCAGTCGTGTTTGCGCCTGCCTGACCCGGCCATTCCATTCGTCATTCGCCATTCGTCATTCGTCACTCGTCATCGTCACCGGAGTCCACATCTCGACGAGTCACGAGCCTGCCGGCCGAAATTTCTGACCCGACATCACAATGCCCGCCAAGATCTTCGCCTTCGCGGCCCCCAGCTTTTCTTTGGAAACTCCTCTCGCATCCAAGAAATCCAGCACTGTGGGACAGAGCCATCCATTGGCAGTGCGGAGGCCGAGTATGGACCACATCAAGCGCCCAAATTTGCTCTTGTCAAAAAAGCATTCTTCCGAAAAGAAGTCCAAATCGAAAGATCGAGCTTCGTCTAAGGACAAACACGCGAAAGATGCATCTCCTTCGCCCGCACCGAAGCCCATCCAGCTCGGCATGATCATGGAGTCGCCACCCGTCGTCATGATCGATTCTCCCCAGCAATCTTCTGGCGCTTTGATCTCCGGACGTATCCAAATCACCCCAATCCTCGAGGAAGCAACCCTGGCCAGCGTGACGTTGTTCCTGGAATGCACGACATCAACAAAGCGACCTGTGCAGGACAAGTGTCGCGACTGTTTGTCGAAAGTACGGGACCTCTACGAGTGGAACTTTCTCAGCAAGCCAAAGAAGTTCAGGAAAGCCGACGGCGTCCATGAGATTCCCTTCTCGCAACTCCTTCCCGGCCACCTCCCTGCCACCACACATGGCACTATCGGAAGCATTGACTACCAGCTGCACATGCGCGCCAAGTCTGTCGATGGCCACGAGATAGAGTTCCGGCGAGAGCTCGTCATACAACGTGCTCTCCGACCGGGCAATGATAAGAACAGTGTGCGTGTATTTCCACCTACAAACCTTACGCTTCATGTCACCCTCCCGAATATCGTTCATCCACTCGGCGAATTTCCTGTGACCTGCCGCATGGAAGGCATCGTTTCCTCCAAGAAGCTAGACACTCAAACCAGGTGGAAGCTCAGAAAGCTCACTTGGCGAATCGAAGAACACGAGGTCAGCGTGTCGCCTGCGTGCGCCGATCATGCGAGCAAAGTCGGTGGCGAAGGCAAAGGCGTCCAGCACGAAAGCACTCGCGATGTCGGAATGCAAGAACTGAAGGAGGGCTGGAAGACCGATCTAAGTAACGAGCAGATTGAAGGCGAGTTCATGGCCAGTCTCAATGCTGCCATGAAACCCCAATGCGATATGACCAGCGCCAATGGCATGAAGATTAGCCATAACTTGATCCTGGAACTGGTGATTGCAGAAGAATGGGCTCCAAACAAGAAGCCGCATCAAGCGACACCCACGGGTGCTGCCAGAGTTCTCCGCACACAGTTCGCTTTGAACGTCACTGAACGCTGTGGCATGGGAATTGCCTGGGACGACGAAATGCCTCCACAATACGACGACGTTCCGGCTAGTCCGCCGCATTACCAGAACGAGCGCACGACCGTCCAGATTATCGACCGAGATGAAATCCACGGCGATGTAGAACATCTCTCCTTGGACGACGCTGCACCTCCTTATGACTCTGGCTATACTAGTTATGCATCCAGTTCCCACACCGCGAGCGGCAGAAACTCTATGCATCAAGAGTAGCTCCGTCCGGTCTCGCACATGAAACGACCGAGGTCAACGGTCAACCACGAGCTTGCACCACTTGTTGAATAGCGAATCGCGAATTCACCATTTTCGACCACATCACGCAGCATTAGCGTACCATCACACCGTCAATGGCGTAGATGACGGCTTTCACGGCCAAAAGCATTCGAGTTTTCTTCATTGATTCTCATTCCCTTTACGGCATCATTGGACAAACAGCACAGCGAAAATTTTGGGTGGGCTGTGGATTCCTGCTTTACGAAGAGATACCCGAGCCAAAATCGGTTCTAATCATTGGGGAGGCGGCACGAAAGGAAAGCATTCAACTCTTATTGATTTATATAGCGAAGGCGCCAAAGGACCAACGGGATAGAAAAGTTAGGCATTCATTCCATCCACAGAAAGAACTTCACACATTGCTCGAGATATTTGACGTTTCGGCAAATTGAAAACCTTCTGCGACTCAAAAGCTCTCCATATTTCTATTCGATTGAACGCTTCCAGGTCTACTCACTAGAGATCAGAAAAATGTGAGTATCTGCTCCCACTGCCTGTACTTCGTTTGAGAAGTGTCACATGCGACGCTACTCTCAGACACCCTTTTCCAACCCAAGTGCTACCCGGGCTCTTTATCCGCGTCTGCAGCCTCAGGGGCCTTGCTAGCTCGACGATCGCGGTCTCGACTGTCTTCCCGCCTCCTTTCGCGCTCGCGCTCTCTGTCTCTGTCTCGTTCACGATCTCTATCCCTCTCGCGCGAACGGTCTCTCACGTTGCGGTCACGACTGCGCTCTCTGTATCTATCCCTGCTGCGATCTCGATCTCGTGAACGGCTCCTCTCTCTGCGTCTGGTCCGCTCGCGGTCGTCATCAGCTCTCGCAGAACTTCCGCCACCAGGGATGTATCGATCAATTTCGGAGCCTCGTCCGCGATCTCTGTCGCGATCTCGATCCCGGTCATCGTATCTCGCGCGACGTCTTGGCGCAGTTCTCTCGTCACGAATGATCGAATTTAGATGATCCTCATCGACTTCACGTGGCTCGCGAGGCCGACGAGACTGAGAACGCTCTTCGCCGTCTTCGCGAGGAGGCCGTCGTCGCGGTTGATCATCATCGTCATCCCGTCGTCGTGGCATGTTACGCTCGTCGCGAATGATCCTATCAAGATGATCATCATCCCGAGGACGTCGGCGAGGTGCTTCATCATCCTCGTCCCTTCGGCGACGTGGAGCCTCCTCGTCATCTTCCTTGCGCCGACGGGGAGCTTCATCGTCTTCCTCCTTGGCCTGTCTGCCCGAGCCTGGGATGTATCTGTCGATGCCAACTGGGCTACAGCTGCGGTCACGATCGCGATCACGATCCCGGCGACGATCTCTGGACTCGCGTCGACGATCTCTGGAATCGCGTCGACGTCGAGAGGGAGAGCGTGATCGTGTTCTCTCGCGGTAACGTCGGCGTGGAGGACTGCGACTATCATTGTTGCGCCGTGCGCCAGCTGGACGATAGTTGTTCTCCCTGGACTCGCGCGGACTCCTGCTACGAGCGGCACGTTCGACCACTTCGCCCTCATCACGGTCATCTTCCCGCTTTCTTGTATCGCGGGCTCTGTCTCTATCCCTTTCTCTCTCACGATCCCGCTCACGTTCACGTTCACGGTCTCGATCTCGCTCTCTGTCTCTTTCGCGACTCCTATCTCGGTCACGACGGTCAGCCGGTCCGCGTTGCCGAGCTTTCCAGGCCTCCCGCTCAGCACTAATGTCGCGGTAGAGAGATTCTCGTCGGTCGCGGCCTTGACGTCCATCAACAGAGGATTCGCGGCGTCGGTTGCTATGGGTAGACCGAGCAGGCGACGGAGAGCGCTGTCGTGCTTGCCGCTCACGGTCTTTTCTAGGACCTGTCGGAATGGCGGGAGTACCTTCCTTCTCCGCCTTTTCGCCCTGTGCTTTGTCGCCCGGCTTGTCACCTTTGCGCAGGGTGAGTGAAGTTGGCAGCAGGCCTTGAGCACGCATTGCGTCTTTGTTTTGATTGTCCTTGGGTGCCCGCTGGTGCTTGAGTCTGGCTGGTGGTTCCATGCTCTCACTTCGTTCCAACTCTGGCCGCCTCGCCTTCTCCGCCATCTCTTGGCCTTCTCGAAGAAGCAGGTCAAGAGCCTCAGCTTCCAGTCTCTTCTGTTCGCGTTCCTGCCTCTCCTTCTGCCGCCGCTCGCGTTCCTCCTGTAGAGCCTTCTCCCGCTCCTCTGCTTCCTTCTTGGCCTTCTCGCGCTCTTCATTGAACTGCTTGATGCGCTCGCGCTCGCGTTCCTTCTCTGCCAGCTTCCACGCATCACGCTCGGCTCTCCTCTTCTGCTCGCGTTGTAAGCGTTCAGTCTCCTTCTGCAGAGCTTCCTGTTTCTTCTTCAATGCCTGAAGTTCCTTCTTCTTCCGATCCTGCGCCTCCTTCCGCTTGCGCAGCTTCTCATCCTCCATGAACTTCTTAGCACGGTCCTGACGGCGTTGCTCTGCTTCCGCCGCGTATTCTGCATCGGTCTTTCTGCCTCTGCGAATTTCCTCCTCCACGGCTTCATCGCCAATCTCCTTGCGTCTGATGTCACGTAGAGCACGCTCCGCACTCGCCATGAACTGATCAATATAAGCATCAATATCGGCCTCGGTCTTCCCGTAGACATCAGCGCGGGCTGCTGAGCCCTCCAGTAATGGCGCGGCGATACGTTTATCTGGCCTCAGGTATTTCATCGGATCGCGGTCGATCTCTGCGCTGGTAAATGTGCGTAGCGCAGCCTCGAACATACCGCGCTCCGCCGACTCATTGTACTGTTGAATAGCCTTCTTGCGCAGCACATCGAATTCGCCTTTCTTCTTGAAGGTGTGAAGCATGCTATCGATCGCATCGTGTTGTGCGCCGCTCAACGGTAATTCCTGGATTTTCGGTCTCTTGCGCGCCGGCAGCTCGAAGTCGTCTGTGCCAGACATTACGACATCTAATGTGGCCATATCGGCGGCGATGGTGTTGGTGTTATCGGATTATCTCATGCTCATGCTTGCCAGGGACTCAGAGAGAGACGCGAATTGGCGAATTGGAGATGCGGCGGCGATGGCAGGGGCTTCGGCTTCGGAAACAACCGCACTTCCCGCGGCATGGAGGGTCATCGGCCAGGGCAGCAGCGAGTATTTGCATTGCACTTGCGCAACTCGTGTGACAATCATAATCCTCACCACCAAACACGGCGAGTAGCAAGGGCAGGCTCCCATTCGGCTCACATACACTCGTCAGCGAGCCGTCTTCTCATCACTGCGCGCCTTCTCCGGCTATCTCGTCACCATGGTCAACAAGATCCTTTTCTGGTCAGTATGTCTAGCTCAATACACAGCAAAAGCTGACATCCACATAGGTCTGGCTTCGGCCTCGCCGTCAGATTCTGGCAGCTCGGCATCGAGATGAGACCCTTCTTCCAACGTGAAAACTGGATTATATACCCCATCTACGGCACTCTCGGCGCATCATTTGGCTACTGGTTACAAGGAGTGGAGAACAACCAGATGCGATACCTAGGCGATGCGAGACAGAGGCTCATTGAGAAGCGACGGAGGAGACAAGAGCGTGAGGCTTTGAACGAGGGCAGCAACTGGCAGAAGAACCAGGAGGGTGCTGTGGCATCGGAGGCCGGTGCGCACGCGTAAAGCGCTGCTATGAAGGCGCATGATCGCGCAGAGCGACGGAACGGCCATGCGGAGGATGCCATGCATGTGCGGGATCGTTGCTGACGCTATAAAGTGCGAAAGGCATATCACGCATATCTAGTGCAGATGTATGCGGAGAGCTGTTTATGAGCTATGCTGCACTTCTGTACGTACTAGATGCTCACGCGGATCTCATGACATGATCAAAATTCCACAGATCAGAATGAGGGACACGTCGCATAGACGTTTTTGATGTATAGAACAATTTCACGAGCGCGGTATGGACCGAATAACAAGCAAGACGCCATTTCCGAGAGCAGACATCCCGCTTTGGCTTCACCTTCTTCCTACTTTGAAACATGCCGCGTGTCCTTGTGAAGATATAAGACCCGGTATTTTCCTTGATATGCAACATATCACCTAAAACTGTGACAATGGCAACTCAGCAGCATGAATTTGCCGTGCATGCTGCCAATGGCTGGCAGCCGAACTGGAATCTTCTCAATGTCCGCTCGGAACCAGGATCTGGAACGTCGACTCCAAGAATATCAGCACAACGTGGCGGGATAGTCGTCTTCTCAGGCGGGAGCGCTGCCAACAGTCTCGTCGACGTGTTCAATGAGATACGAGAAGCAAACAATACTTCACTCAGCTATGTCATCCCGATCTCTGATAATGGTGGCTCTTCTAGCGAGCTGATACGCGTCTTTGGAGGGCCTGGTATGCTCAAACACCCGCAACTCGTTTCATGACTACCTCCGTACATGGACCAGATTTCTGATCATCGTACACAGGGATTGGAGATGTGCGCTCTCGTCTAGTCCGCCTGATTCCAGACGAGGGAGACGAAGCCCAGGCCATCAAGACGTTCTTCAATCATCGCCTGCCCCGAGGCTATGCGCCAGCGAGGGCAGAGTGGCTGGACATTGTCGAAGCGACGCACTCGCTATGGAACGGCATTTCGTCTCCTAAGAAGGAGCTGATCCGCAGCTTTCTCAATTCCATGAACCAGGAAATTGTAAAGCGCCTCCGACCAACAAGCAAGTTCGATTTCTCAGGTGCCAGCATCGGCAACCTCTTCTTGACTGGGTTCGTACAGAGTGTTCCGGGTAGTAGATGCAACTGACAGCAGCAGTGCTCGACTCTTCACTGGTAGCTTCGAGGCCTCTATCTACCTGGTATCCAGCATTTGTGGCGTTCCTTCGACAGTCTCTATTTTGCCTGCCTTGAATACCAACTTCGCTCATCACATAGCAACAGGACTAGCGAATGGCACTATTATATACGGTCAAAACAACATCAGTCATCCAAGCGTGCCCGCCGCTCCAGTAGACCATGTCCCGGTCTCGCCGATGCAAGCACTTCGAGTCGAAACGGAAGAGCACGACAAGGTCGAAGATGCGAACATGCCCGGGACTCTACCTACTCTCAGGAAGCCCGCCATCACGTTTTCCAAAGAGGACGAAGAGGAGCTGCCAGCCCGCATCGAGCGACTCTGGTACATCAACCCTTACGGTCAAGAGATCACCATTCCTGCCAACCCAAGAGTTGTGGAGTCTCTGAGGAACTCATCCTGCATCATTTACAGCATTGGCTCGCTTTTCACCTCGATCATTCCATCCCTGGTTTTGAAAGGTGTCGGTGCTGCCATTGCATCTCCCCTCATCCGAACTAAGATCCTCATCCTCAATGGCACGCTGGACCGCGAGACTGGGCCATCTACCAACCCATTCACAGCTCTAGACTTCATTGCTGCAATTGCGTGCGCATGTCGTGACTCGCAAGGCCTTCCCAGACCAAATGCTGAAGACTACTGGCAGTACGTCACGCACGTCATCTACCTCGACGGCCCGTTGTCCCCCAAGCTGGACAAAGAGGCTCTGAGCAAGATCGGCATTGAGTCACTTCGGGTTTATGGTCGGAGTGACGAGAGTAGAAAAGGCGGCCGTTATGATGCGAGAGCGCTTACCCAAGCATTAGAAGCCGTAATCGGGCGGAAAGACCCCAAAGGTCGGTCGAGACGAAACACTGTGATCACTTGAGCGGCCATTCATGCAGAATTGAGGCACTGGTGGTAACGCACATTCATCTCAAGATCCACGCGACACTTGAGACGCCTCGGGAAAGATCTCCCGCACTAGCAGTGCGCGGCCGCGAGCGGCTCCCCAGGAACAGGAAACAGCCCCGCCGATTGATGACAGAGCTCTTGTAGCTCCGTCCCAACAGTACGGCAACTAAAGTCAAAAAGTTCAAAGACTTGGCTCAGTTGACTTTGTATAAGAAGGTGCTCACAACAAGCAGAGGAAGCAGGATCGGGCATTCTACTTCCAATATGGCATCCAAACCACTCAATGTCGCAGTCGTGGGCTACGGTCTTTCCGCAAAGGTCTTCCACATCCCTCTAGTCCTCGCCTTACCAGACGAGTACAAGCTCTATGGCGTCGTACAGCGATCTCCTAAACCAGACGACGATGCCTCGAAAGACCATCCCGGAATCAAGAGCTGGAGGGCTGTTGACGAGGTCTATGCGGACACAAATGTGGACGTGGTAATCGTTACCACTACGCCAGAGACACATTTTGAAATGGCGAAGAGGTCGTTGGAATCCGGAAAGAATGTGGTCGTGGAGAAGCCATTCGTACCTTCACCTGGGGAGGCCGGCGAGCTTGCGAAGATTGCTGAGAAGAGTGGGAAGAAGTTGACTGTTTACCAAAATAGAAGGTGGGATGCAGACTTCCTCACGTTGAGGAAAATCATGGCTGAAGGCTTGCTGGGTGATATATCAGAGTTCGAAACTCATTTCGATAGGCATCGTCCTGATGCTCCACCTGCGGGATCCTGGAAGAATGAAGACAAGCCAGCGCATGGAAGCCTTTACGATCTGGGCACTCATTTGATTGATCAAGTATACCACACGTTCGGTATGCCAAAGCGAGTGACTGCTTTCATTGGTAGGCAGCGAAGAAGCGTCCCTTCCGGACCACCTGACTCGCACACCGTGCTGCTCCATTACGACGGACCACTGCTGGTAACTGTCAAGGCTGGTGTGGTCAGTCCTGAGGTCGAACAGCTCAGGTACTGGGTAAGAGGTACAAAGGGTAGCTTCAAGAAGGTGTGTGCTGGCAACACTCGTATCTGATTCCGACGAGTGCTAACACATCTGGAATAGTTCCATCTCGACCGCCAAGAAGATCAGCTTCGAAAGGAGAACGTTGGACCAGGACACCCAGAATTCGGCGTGGACCCCGAAAGCCATTATGGCACCCTTATCACTGTCGAGAACGAGAAGGCCACGCCTGTTGTTAAGAAGTACCCTACGATCAAGCCTGCGACTTATGTTGAATACTATCGCATATTTGCGAAAGCGATCAGAGGGGATGGTGAAGTTCCGGTGAAAGCTGAGGAGGCTAGGGACGTGCTACAAATCATCGAGCTTGCGATGTTGAGTTCGAAGGAAGGTAGGACTGTTGATGTGTGAGGAAGTGAACCACATCAAGCACACTTCAGACGGCGACGGTGAGGTGGCATTCATGCAGAACCATCTCTCAAACCACGCCAATGGCTCAAGGACGAAATGTCAAAAGAACACTATCAAGAATATTTGAAGCGATGTTGAGGACTTCGAATATCATGCGCCCTCACCTGCCGTCAGATGCATCATGGTTCGTGCTCATGTGATAGAAGTATAAACGGTCATTCTGCTGCGCACAGATCTTTCTTCGAGCCATCAATAACGCAACTTACGATATCTTACAAACCGCAACCAACTTACCAAGTTTCATCAAGCTGAAGCATCTTACATCTGTCTGGCAGGCAGCGATCATGCAGTCAAACATCGGCATCGAACACTTCAATGCCACGCTCAAGGCCTTGGCCGAAGCGCGGGCTTTGTTAAGTAGGAATACTTGGCCAGTCGAACAGTGTATGCGACGTTAATCAAGATCCTAGCGCTACCAGAAGACACCATCAAGGCCATTGTCAAGCAGCAAGGTGATGGAGCAGTGGAGGGTATCGTGAAGATGCTATTCAAAGAAGCGAGGTATCTCCGTCAGCCAGGAGAGCGTCGATGGATGGATGCAGGAGACGTTATGGAATCGGGAGACTTTGACCAGAGCGAAGAAGCTGCTGGATGCATATTCTCGGAACTGCGCTGGCTCAGCGAATTGCCCACCGGCCCTCAACACGTGTTCGATCTCCTGTTCGAAGATCAGTGGGTTAGAAACGTCGAGCCCGAGAACTTCTGGTGGTGGACTGACCAGCTTGATAAACTGATGCATCACGTTATCATTCAGCAAAACAGGCAGAAGGCCAAAAGATCGGCCGGAGGCGTGGGATCCTCGGCCTTGGATCGACGAGTTGCAGAGATATCGAGGCTACGTCAAGCGCCTGTGCGTCGAATTGGAGGAGGATGGAGAGTATCTCAAGTGCGTGTTCCAGAAGAGTCTGGAGGAACTTCTGGGCTAGGATTCTTCGTCAGAGAATTGCGAAGCATCAGGAGTAACGACATTGAAAGGAGGAGCTCTAAACTCCCACATAGCCAAGCACTCTTCGGTGAATGTCGTTCGAGACTAGGAGGGATTGCCTTCGAATTCGATCACTATCAATTAGAGCATCATCAGATTAACCCAGGCACACTACGAGATTGTGTAGCGGGAGGTTGGGAGGACACATGCAGACTGCATAGATGCTATACTATCTTACAATCAAGCCTCACATCCACCACCAGTCTCTCATTTCAGCGTGTGAGGTCAGGCTGGCTGCCAGAAACACCAGCAGACACTGATGCTGAGTCTGAGTCTGCAACATATCTCTCGAGCGGAAGACCTTGGCTGCTATATGACTAGATAGTCCCACCTACTACCTAGTCTAGGCCGAGAAGGACATTGGTATCGCGGAACGGCTGGAAATCATCCATAGAATGCCCAGAGCCAGTCTGCCGTCAATTCTGGCACCCAGCATGGTCTCCTGTCACTTTGAGATTGGATGGGATGCCTCACTTCAGTAGGTGTCACATGCACCTAGTCAAAGAGGTATTTTGCTTCGGTGCGTCACTTCTTCTTCCACGTACCCTTCAAATCCGCTCTTAGTCTTATCTCCAACCTTCGAGACTATAAGACATCGTCAGCATTACAACCGCGACCAGTCGCAGAGGGCAACATTCCAAGATGGCTTTCGACTCAAACGACGAGCATACGAAGGCACTGATTGAGACGCTTGAGGAGCAGCGGCATCTTCTTGGCAAGAGATCTCCGACAGCGAACAGGTGCACGATGCTGACGTTGATGTAGAGCTTCCTCGTGCCACTCTGCAAGCAATTGCTGCACAACGAGGCGAACCATTCGTGCAAATACCCCGCCGATGAGTGCTATTCGTACATTCACGGACCAGCTCCCAATCGCTGGAAGGATCGTTACGACAAGCTCGACTGGTATACATTCGTAGAGGATTCAGAGATGATCGCGAAGCTGCCATCCGGTCCCGAGCGGCTGTTCGGCGCAATCATGCCTTTCCACGAGGGACTTGATTCCTTCATGGCCGACATGGACTTCAAGGACTTGGAAAAGCATGCCACGATTCTCATTGATCTGATTCTGTTCCTGGCTTGGCATCAAAACAAGCAACAAGCCCAGCAAGGAGTGGTCTGGCATGGGCACGGCTGGGCCTCGTCTTTGGAGGACTCGCAAGCGTGGTACATGGAAGAAGGTCTCCTAGGGGACAAGGATCACGGGCAGTGGAGGCTATGGACTCGCTTGTTCGAGAGAAGTCTGAAGCTGCTTTCCGAATGAGTCGTTTCGTTCCCACGATTCCGGACTGAATTCAGACTGCAAGCCATTACCATATTGCCAGAGAATATTCTAGACAGGTGCAAAACGCTCCTCGTCTAGTCTCGTCTCCTCGATCCAGCTCTCTTTGACCCAGTCCTCAGTCACAATTCTAGGTAGCTTACTTCTAGAAGAGACTGCTTTGCGAATATCCGCAAGGCTCTGGCTGCCCTGCTGAACGACAACTTGTGTGATATCCTCATCTTTCAATGTCTTGGCGAGGTCACCACCAGCGAACTCATACAGCCTTATGCTCTCTCGAGGTATACTTGGTTCGATGTATGCTTTCGTGCCGCGGAACATGAATCCAGCGAGGGCATCGAGCTCGTTGTTCTGCTCATTGAGTTGTTCCAGGATTTCGAGAGGCTCATATCCGTCTTCAACCTTGGCTGGCATTTTATTGCACAAAGCGAGGAGGCTGGAAGGCGTGACATCGCGAGCATAGCTGTCACCATACTCGTCAACGTTGTCATCGAACTTGCCTTGGTCAGCAGACTGCGTATATTCAAGGTGGTGCGGCTCGAGAGGGAGGAGCAAAGTCGGTCTTCCAACGTCTAGTTCGCTCTGCTTGATGCAATCGAGTAGCCAGCTTGGCTTAACGATGTTTCGGTTGTCGCTCTTTTTCACCGAGGCGACCTTGACTACATTCCGATCAGCAACAAGAATGGTTTTAGGATCCTTGTGTGATGCCACAATCTGGCCACCGTTCGCTTTGACAAGTTGTTCGAGCTCGGCTTTGCTCTTCTTGATCGGCTTCGGGGCTTCAGTCATGATGAAGAAGCTCAGACCTTCGAAGACTTTTGTCACAGGACCGGCGTAAGGTGTCTTGAGGTCGCCTTCTTCTTGGCCCTGAATCACGATCTCCTTCTTCCGCTTCTTTGTCTTGCGTCCTCTCCGCGACTCGTCCATCTTCATCTTTTTCTCCTCCTTCTCATTCTGTGCTTTGGTCTTGAGCTCAATGAAGTCGTCGTGTGACAGTGCCTGCTGCCAGGACTTGTCAGTCCGCAATTTCTTGAACCTTGGAAAGCGTAAGGTGAAGCCGCAAGCGAATTGGTCAGAGGCCCCAACCGATGCGGCTTTCACGCTCACGACGAAGGAGTCTTCGGGCTTGATCCAGACATCCGGTCTCTCATACTGCTTGACCATGCCTCCGCCAAGTTCGACCCAGTCAAATGGAGGTTTCTTCCGATCCCAGTCGTTCCACTTGCCTTCGGTCATGTGTTTGATCTGCGCGTAATCGCTGGCGCTGAAGCCTCCTCCGACTTTGAAGAATGACAGCGTCTTTTGAGGGTTGATATCTGGCTGGATCTCTTTCTTTTGGCTGGGCACATAGAGTCCGCACAAAAAGCTGCTCAGACCCCCACCGCGCTTGCCAGAGCCATAGTAGCCTCCCACGACGATGCAATCGAGTGATTCGCCGAACTCGGTCATGTACTCTGGCTTGACTTTGATCCAATCGTCATTACGTGCATTCAGATGATACAGTGATCGAGGATTCTTGAGCACAAGGCCCTCGCTCGCCTCTGCCACGACTCGCCGTAGAGTTTCGTCCACTTTTGATGCAGTCTTTTCTTCTTGATATTCATGGATTTCAATCCGACGACGGACATTCTTGATACTGCATTGCAACGCATTTCGGCGATCGCGAAGGGTGTAGCGTGTCAGGTCTTTGTCATTGAGATATAGGCAGTCGAATACTCTGTATAGAGGCCGATTACCATCTGCGAAAGGATTCTGCTGCTGCTCGATGGCGGCTGTTTTCAGCGTGCCGAAGGTGACTATAGCATCCAGCTGAATGTCCCACGTGATCATCTCGCCATCAAGAATGATGTTACGAACGCCTGACGCGAACGCGTCCTTGATATGTCGCGTCAAAGCGGAGTGGTCGTCCTCAAAGCCGCTGCCGTACAGATAAGTGTAATCTTTCGCCTTTCGCGACCAGAAGCCGAAGCGCACACCGCCCGGGTGGTCATCGTCCTCCATCACGTGCATCTGCATGCGTTCTCCGTCAAGCTTTTCTTCAATCCAGAACACAGGATCTTCGTCCGTCGTGCCCATTTTCGCGACCATGTGCTCGGTCGAGCGCATCTGGAAGGCAGCGAGCTGTGGCTGGAAGCATTGCATCAAGCAAATCCCGCGACTCTCGCCCTCCAAGCGCACTGCAGGATCATAAAGCTCCCAGCAGACGCGTCTCAGACTACTTGAGATATTGAAGAGAGTCTCTGCATCCGGGTGCCAGATTTCGAAGAAGGTCTTTTCCGTCGCACCGACCTTCATCTGACGAAGAATCATGCGAACGAGCCACATCATTTCTTCGGCGTTCATGCGACTGTAAAACTGCTCGAGAATTGGCAGCTGATTTTCTTCCTTTTGTGCAACCGCCAGACGATCAAGACGCTCGTTGACTTCAGCAATGGTCATGTCGCCAGGTGTTGTGCGCATAGGTCGCTTGCTGATGACCTCAAAACAGCGGCCTGCAAAGTCTCCGGCCATGGCACTCGTCGAATTCAGGCCCGGCTGTTTCCAGTGCGTGAGATTCCGACCATCATCGCTGTTCTTGTCAATTTTGAGAATTTTGACGAGAAGTTTAGCGATGGTCATCTCTTTGAGTCCATACATGCCTCGATCACGGTCCTTTTCGGGAACGATGAGACGCATGGCGGGATAGATGTCGTCGCCGACTTCCTTCCGCCACCGACTGATGAACCTGTCGATGATCTGGCGTCGCACTTCATTTGGAGCTTGACTCGGTCCGCCATAAGAGCCCAGCTTCTTACGGGCAATTGCTGGCCCGGATGGCTTCTTTCTGTTGTCGTTGAGAGGGTTGAACAGGGTGAAGAAGAGATCGCGAAATGGCAGAGTTCGGGAGTGATTGTGAGGGCGATTTGGATACTTCTCGTCGAGTTCTTGTTCTGTCATCGTGCCACGCCCATACATCATCTTCTCTTCTTCGAATGCCTCTGGGCGCTGCATTTCCATGTCGCGTCGCGTCGCGTCGCGCCATGACGCGGCGTGTGTGCCAGGCAGGTCCGTGAAGAGGGATGCGAAGAAGGAGCGAGCGAGCGAGATGGCGAACCTACCTGCTGTGTACGCTTCCCAGGCATCCGCGGCCTCCAAGGCACCCAAGGCATCGACTGTCTCAGCGAGTTCACACGCGGGCAAAGCCACTTGCGGCTGCCGGGCTGTGGATGCGACACGCGACTGCCCCTGCTCCTGCCCTTGCTCCTGCCCCTGCTGACTACGACAAGGATGCGATGGCGATGGGCGATGTTTTGGCGGCGGGCTTGTCGCGGCTATCGTGACCTGAGGGAGCTCAGCCTTCAGCCTTCAATTACTGCTGTCAGTGCCGTGTTTGAAGCGAAACACGGTCAATCGTCTGCAACGATAATGGTCGTGTGCGTTTCCTCTCGCACTTCCTCATGCGCCCACGCCCACGCCCGCGCCCGCGCCTGCGCCGCCCTCGATGCGCTATAAACATCCGTCCAGAGCTTCCTCGGTAGCCAGCGTCGACACCACCACGTCCACATCCACCGCCGCGGCCATCGCCAGCGCACAGCAGAATGCCGCTCGACTGGGTGCCAGCCTGGCATTCGGCCGTGCTCCGCCTCGAGAACGCGCCCCGACACAGACGTACATAGGAGGCAGCAATGGAGCACTTTCCGCCGCCAATACTGCCAACATCACGGCACCCCCATCAAATCCGCCTGCTGTCATGGAAGAGAGAATGCCGAACCTCAGCCTGCCCAAGTGCCCCCCTTCTCAGCAGGCCGCTGTATTGGCCGCGGCACGTGCCAAGCCGTCATCAGTCGTATCGACCCAAGAGAACTCGGCCAGCCCTCGCACTGCGGCGGTCCAGAGACCAGCCATTGCACCCAAGCCGCGCCGGCTGAGCGAGCACTTCAGGAAGAATGAGAGTGTGCATGTGAATGATACCGCAGACCGACCTACAGACAGCACTCCTCTACCTCCCACTGGCGCTCTGGTCAATCTTTTCGAGCAGAGGCTCAAAGCTGCGAACGAAGCAAGCCCCGCCAACAGACCAGAACCGCTCTTTATCAAACCAAGCCGGGAGCTCTCGCTGAAAAGTCCAAAGCCTGTGAGATCAGCCGGGATTACCTCCATGTTTCAGCTGGAGATAGACGAGGCCAAGAGAAACATCGAGATCAGCCCAGACGCTGTGAAGCAGATTCGACGTGACTCCGTGCCAGGCAGACATGCTGGAAGCTCATCCGACGACTCTTTTGCGTCTGCATCAGAAGATCTGAACGTTGACAGGGCGCCGGCGAGCCTGCCTAGGTCCACAACCAGAGCATGGAGTCCATCTCCCTCTCAACCGCTGAGAGCTGGCTTGGAGGAGAAGCGACGACCCTTGCAACCATCACCATCACCAGTGCGTCACACTGCGAACCGTCCGATGCCCATCAAACAGCCACAGCGACCAAGTAGCCCTGCTTCAGATGTCATGTCCGTGACCTCGGCGCCATCCTTGCGAAGCATACCTGCGCAGTTCAATCAAGCTCATCCTCGGCGAATGACACCATTGAGGACGGGAGATGATCTTGCAAATGCGCTTGTTGCATCGAGTTTGGCCTCATCTCGTGCCCCAAGTCCAACACGACTCGAGCCTCCTCCTGTACCCACCCGAAGAAAGAGGGGCCACAGTCACAAGCTGTCCTTTTCTCGAACTCCAAGCCCGGCAAAAGTTGGCATGCTTCATACGCTAAGGAACTATGACGGTGCTTCGTCTTCCGAGTCAGAGGACGACAAGCACCCGTATCGCAAACATCAGAAGAAGCGGCTGATCAGGAAACATCCAAATAAGCATCATGAAGGCGAACGGAAACGTTGGCGAGACGCTATTACGGAGCGCGAGAGGAAGCGCTATGAGGGAGTATGGGCCGCAAACAAGGGCCTTTATTACTCGTTCACCTACCAAGAGCAGACTTTGTTACGTCAGCAGCCGGATCATCCTAAAGTGCAAGAACTACAGGCAGCGGTGAACGATCAAGTATCAAATATAGTTGCGCGAGATATATGGAGTAGATCCCGGCTGCCTCAGCCGACACTGGAGATGGTATGGGATCTGGTCGATCACGACAGCGTCGGCCGCCTCCAAAAGGAGGAATTCGTGGTGGGAATGTGGCTGATCGATCAACGTTTGAAAGGACGCAAGCTGCCCGTGAAAGTTACGGAAAGCGTCTGGGCAAGTGTCCGAAGCATTGGCATCAAGGTGAGGAAGAAGGCATGAGGCATGTTTGCATCATTGTATGGAATTCATCGACAGGCGTTTCACTGGCGTTTACGGCTCCCGGGATTGAGAAGGCATTGACTCGCGGCGATACCCACCACCATTGATTTGAAGACGTGAAGCCTGTAAGTAGAGCCTAGTGTCCTGTAATACTATGTACCAGCTTACTTTACCTACCTACCTACCTACCTAAGACGAGAGGGCGGGGACTTTCCTGGTCAAGGTTGAACAGCTGTCCCGTGATTCCGCTCTCAGCAGAAGGAGGTCGCAACGAAGCTCTGATTGAGCTAGCTCGATATCTCTACGCGCTACAATAACTCCTGCAGGATGAGCTCAAGTGCCACTTCCAAGCGATGCCACTGCCTCTAATCCGGCAGTCTTGGACTGATCTCCCAACGGATGACACGCTTACTTGTTACATAGCAAGCAAAGAAGTTGTGCGCATCATCACAATCGCGTTTGATAAGGACTCTGGGAAGGCTCGTCACAAGCTCTATACCAAGCTTCAAACCAAGCTTCAAGACATCCGCTAGCGGCCGACGGTCAACGTCAACTCCTAGCGAAAGGACACGCGAATTCGATCATGTCCATCGTTCGCATTGCCAAGTCCATCTACGGGACGGCTCTCCTCATAGAGCAGCAAGCCAAGCATAATGGCGTTCCCGAAGCAGTATCTATTGAGGACCACTGGTCTCTTGCCACAGCTTCGAATGGCTCCGTGATGCAAGCTGCACGAGACAAAATGGCAAGGACAAAGACCATATACCTCCACGCCGCTGAGCCCCGCTGATGTGTTGCAAGCTACAAAAAACTCATCTCCTTCATATGATGACACAAGGTCCTTTGTCCGCTCTACGAACACTAGGATCGGCTAATCTCGACACGATCGGTCTTGGATTCATTATTCGCCACAAGATACAACACAAGGTCCCTTTCGAAGGCAGCATCTCCTACCAGGCCCTTTCACAACAATGCTCCGTCCCGCTACCGCTTCTCAAACGACTCCTGCAGCAGGTCATGACGACTTTCGTCTTTGCGGAGGACTCTTCGGGCAATGTCACTCACACGGTCTTCTCCCGCTTCCTACGAGATAATGCGTACATTCAATGCCAGTTCCAAGCTGATATGGACGAGTCCTGGAGGCCTTCTACGAAAGTTGTAGACGCGATCTCAGATCCCGTCGGAGTGGTGGAGGATACGATCAAAAGTGCTTGGGGTCTGGAGAATAATGCCACGGTGCCGTTCTTTCAGGAACTGGAAGCCAATCACCCAGAGCGCGCGGAGAAGTTTGCGCAGTTAATGGTGTTTTATGCTGGAATGGCGAAGGCTGAGCCTGCCTACGGTAAAGAACTACGATTGGAAGTCGTTTCCGGATGGGGCGAAAGTTGTGGATGTTGGAGGCGGAAAGGGAACGCTGAGGATTTCTCTTGCAGAGGAATTTCCCAATCTGGACTTTGTTGTTCAAGATCTCCCAGAGACTGTCGCCGAGGGAGAGAAGGCTAAACTGCCTGACACTGTCAAGGACAGAGTAACATTCCAAGCGCACAATTTCTTCGACTCTCAACCTCAGCGCGATGCGGACGTCTACTTCTTCCGTGTGCTGTCTTCCACAACTGGATAGATAAGGATTGCGGAAGAATACTATTGGGCCTGATCCCAGCGCTGAAGAAGCGTGCAAAAGTGGTGATACAAGATCCGTATCTACCCGAGCCGGGCACTGTTGGAGAATGGAAGCAGAGGAACCTTTTGGCTGCTTCGCTAAGGATGATGATCTTTTTTCAATTCTTACGATCGAAATGAGGAGGAATGGAATACTTTGTTGAGGAGAGCTGATGTCAGGTTCAGGCTTTCGCTTTTCAAGAGGCCTGGTGAGCAGCCTGTTGCTAGCAATATGTGCTTTGTGGAGATCACCTGGGATGGGTGAGGAGATGAACGAATTGAACGAAATGTTCTCATGCCTTGCTTTGGTGGAGCTTATAAACTGATCAATGGCAAGGCTGATCTCGCGTGTATGAGATGCGACAGCTCTCATCAGACGCCATATCCTCTTCAAAACACGATCATTGCGAGAGTGAACCAATCGGAGTGAACGGCTCCAGTCGTTGTCACTCTTTTCTTCACATGCTGAAAAGCTGGCCTGAGCGCCTTCGGCAATTTCCGGACTACTTGTACCCTTTCCGCACCTCCAAGGCTCCAATCTCGAGTTCCACCTATCTTTGCCCGCAGCGATAGATACTGCCTACCCCAAAGACAACACTCGACTGAGCGCAATAAGTCATCAAATAATCCCGACTCGAGTCGTAAATGCCTTGGAGGGTATTTTTCCCTCTTAAGCGTCAATTGCGTTGGGCGCTCTACAGCGGCCGTACTACCCTCGAACCACCATTGCATCAAACAGTATCGCCGCGCGACATTCCCTTGATTGAATGAGCGACTCGGAGTTCCGCTGGAGCTTATATCATTGATCCAAGAACGCAGCGTTCCAGCTTTAATCTGTGGTCAAAATACTCGAGCTAAGCATCATGGGCTCGTATGAAGGCCAATCCATCAACCGAGCCAACCTCGCTAAGCAAATCGTCCGCGGAATCGAGACAGCTCCAATCCCAGCGCCCGGTACCCTCCTCCAGATTCGCACAGGCAAGGTCGGCCGACTGGGACACACGAAATCTGCCATTGCCAAGCACGAAGTCAATGGTCCGATCTTCGTGGGCAACACAGGTCTGATCGAAGATGAGCATGTCTATCGCGACCACGGAGGAATTGAACGCGCGGTGCACGGCTACAACCCCAACCACTACGCAGACTGGCGAGCTGAGGAGCCACCCAATCCATCTCTATTCGACCTCGGTGGCTTTGGAGAGAATCTTTGCGCGACAAATCTAGACGAGGAGAATGTGTGCATCGGTGATTTGTTCCGGGTAGGCGAGAATGTCATACTCCAGGTCAGCGAACCACGAAATCCATGCTATAAGCTGAATATTCGTTTTGAGTGGTCACGGGCGCTCAAACGCGTCCAAAGCACTGGTCGCGTCGGCTGGCTCTTCCGCGTGCTGGAGACTGGTTATATCGAGAAAGGCGATGGGATCGTCCTAATCGACAGGCCACATCCGAGGTGGTCGGTGATGAACGTGCAACGCGTCATCGCTGGAAAGTCGGTACCGCTGGCTCTGCTGCAGGAATGCAGTGATTTGGAAGTGCTCACGGAAAAGTTTAGAGACCGAGCGCGGAAGCGATTGGAGGGCTCACCCAAAAAATACACCTTGGTCGAGGTCAAGAGCGTCACTTCGCGCGTCAAGCAGTTCACGTTCACACTCAGAGATTCGTTGAGACTGCAGAATGCTGCATTCGAGCCCTTCGCATTTGCGCAGATTCGCTTCGGCCCAGAGCTCTCAATGTCGCGCTCGTATTCGATTGTTGCTGGCGACCTGGGAAGATTCACTTTAGGCGTAGCTTTGGATGATGCATCTCGGGGTGGTTCGAAATTCCTGCACGCTGAATTGAAGTTGGGTGATGAGATCGAAATGCTTCCTGGAGCCAACCCACGAGCGGTGCGGGACGAAAAGATTTGTCTGGAGAAGGAGAGCATTAAGAATCGCATCGTGATTATTGGTGGCATTGGTGTGACTGCTTTCTTGCCTGCGATTCGACAGTGGCAAGCAGATCATGTCCCATTTGAAGTACACTATGCTGTGCGCAGCCCAGAGCAGGCCGCCTTCCTCGAGATGTTGCCAGCGAATCAGACGACTGTTTACGCCCAGTCGCGAGGGGAGCGACTTGACATGACGAAAGTCATTGCTGCGAAAGCTCACGAGGGCCGCTTCGATATCAAAGTATACTGCTGCGGGCCCTCGAGATTGATGGAAGCTTGCAGACAGCATCTTGAAGAGGCTGGCTATCCAGAGCACATGAGCCATTTCGAGGACTTCGGCGGCGCTCCGGGCGGACAGCTGGGAGAAGGCTTCGAGGTGGAGGTCCACGAACCAGACGAAGGACGCCAAGAAATGCTCACCGTCCCTCCTGAGAAGTCATTACTGCAAGTTCTCAATGAGGCTGGATTCGACGTCATGTCCAGCTGCCAGTCCGGCGGATGTGGAGCTTGCAAAGTGACCGTGTGTGCCGGCGAGGTCAAGCACCGCAGCACCGTCTTGACAGCGAAGGAGAAGGCAACGAATCTTCAGGCTTGTGTCGATCGTGGAATTGGGAAAATCACGATCGAGATTGATTGAGATCCGTTGCACTCTTCTGCTGGGCACGAGAACTGACGTTCACGAACAGACATCGATGACCGCTCACTAATGTGAGGTCAAGGGAGTATCTTGGGTCGTCACAAGGCTACTGGGAGCAAGCCAAGTATGATACTTGTGAATGCATTTCATCGCCCAAATTGTACTTAGGACAGAATGCATCCCTACCACCACTTTCTTCTTCTCGAGGCTGTCAACGCCACTGTCATCTGCAAAAGTTCTGTTGCGCTGTATCGTTTTCGGTTCTGATCTTCGTCAGGTCGGCTGAGACGTGGCCAGTACCAGTCACAGCATGCTCTACTCAGCCCTCAAGACCATCATGATGAAGTTGATGATACACTGATTAAGTTGTCTCTTTGTTGTACTTTGGTAGTCATCGTCTCATGCGTGTCTGAAGCTGTCAGGAGAAAGCAACTGAGGGGACGTGACGCTGGCGGCGGCGGCGGCCCGTTTGTACTTAGTTAGCTTGAGACACCACCACCACCATCACCACCACTTTACGCGTCCGTCTCGACGCGTCTTCCAGCAGGCAAAAGACTTCAGCTCAACCCAATCCCATTCCACCACCCTTCCACCACCCCTCCCATCTCCCAAAAACAAAAACCAAAAATGTCCGAAGCAACCCCCCGCATCAACGCCGAATACCTCGAACACTTCTCGCACAAAACCGTGCGCATCACCGGCAAAGTGCGACAAATCCGCGGCGAAACGGCCGTAATCGATGCCAAAGGCTCAATCACCCTACATCTCAACAAGGCATGCATGGCAAAGCTTTTTTTTGTTTTGTTTTCGGATCGATGAAGAAGAAGAAGAAGAAGAAGAAGAGCTCGACTGACTCTCCTCCCACCAGGACTGCCATCTCCAAAACAACCACGCGGTCGAAATCATAGGCAAAGTTCAACAGGATTTGAGCGTCAAGGTCTTGGCGAGTACGGATTTTGGGCTGGAGAATGATATCGGTACGAGACCGGAGAGCACGCGAAGATTTGAACGCTGGCTGGGACGCGCGCGGAAGGCTCGGTCAGAATGTGCTGACATTTTTCAAAGATTTCAACGCAATCGACGCCGTGGTAGATGCTACGCATCGCTACCATGAAATCTTTTACCAGAAGGATGAATGAATGATGCGATGCCCACGACGGAAAGCTACCAGTCCTGATGATCCACGGGCTCGGTGGCATCATCATGAATTTAAGCCTAAGGAAAAGCATGGAAAGAAAGCTTCGCATTGCACGTGCGACTCGGAACATGAAGGAAGCGTAGCGGCAAATCAGGCTGACAGTGAAACTAAACAATCTTGCCTTGCTTTCTCGAGCGAGCCTTGGGTAAAGAAAGAGACTTCACATGTCATCGGCGGCTGATTGGTCAGAGAATGGAGCCAAGAAGAAGTAATTTTCAGCTGCTGTCATCATACAATGAATGTCTCTGCCTCTCGACCAGCGAATTCCAGCCTGTGCTTCTCTGCCCAACGTAGCGCTACACGTATGTATGGCCGGAACCTTGGAAGACAGGTTTTCTTGGCCACTTGCGTTCAAGGTAAACGACTCTTTCCGCCTTATACGGTATGCCGCAGCCAACTCAGGAAAGGCCAGGCGAGTTCTTGACTGATCGGAATCTGACCCCAGCCTGATCGCTCGCGCGTATCCGAACCCAATGGCTCAACGCCTCCTGCCTTCCCTCGTCCCATCTCCCGGTGATCCGAAGATTCTCAGGAATGCCTCCGCCAATGCAGGAAAGTCGAAATATCTCTTAGTCCAATTCAATCACGCACCTCCAGTCAGAATGATCGGAAACATCCTTTGAGCTCCCTTCGGACCATCTCTTCCCATACCACTCCAGGTAGGACCAGGCTTTGAACGCGGAGAATACCACGTCGATGACGCTGTCATCAGTGTTCCATACCCTGTACAGTATGCCGCTGGCAATGCCGTCCCAGCCTCTATTTCTGTCGTATCTTACACCATATTACAATCCATATTGTTGAACAAGATATCCTACACCACCTACACATGTCCATCTTGTCATGCAGCATCGACTTTGGTCCTCCACCTGGACCATGCTCAGACAGCGGCTCCAACAGCGATGCCGGAGGCACGGTTCTCAGCAAAACCATGCACGCTCCCTCTCTTTTGAACCATTTTTGGACTGTTCAGCCCGTCGCCCGTTGTCTGACCTTTGTCTGCAGCAAATGCATCACTCCTGACAAATGTGCTTGTCGAGTTGTAGAATTCGTCTAGGATGGGATGGATCAGGACGTTTTGATTGTGGATCGTCAGGACACTGTTCGTAGGCACCGTCACCCAATTGTCGCGTTCGAAGGTCAGTGGCTCGGAGGCAACGAGAACGATATCCGCGCCTCTGTCTCTCCTCTCCATCTTGTACTCTCCTTTGCCAATCTTGCTTTGGCCGGCGGGGACTGTGGAGGGCTGTTCCCTCCAATTGGTGCCGCTGCTGAAGAAAAGGGAAGCTGCTTCGTCAGTTTTCGAGCTGACATAGCGAGTACACACTACACTCTTGCCGTCTGTAATGGCGAAATTCAGGAGACTTCGGACATCGTTGCCTTCTCTCACGTCTTCTGGTAGCGACTTGATGAAGCCGTTGATCCTCTCGATGGTCTTGAGCATTGCTTTCCTCAGCACAGTATGACCGAAACCATCTCTTTGCTTTGAGGCATCATCTGGATCAACACCTCCATACTTCTCCAGGGTATCAAGGAATAATGCGAATGCCCACTCCGAATCCGTCGAGCCTTGGACACTTTCGAACCAACGATCATTGACGTCCATGACCAGACGCTTCTTCAGGCCTAACTTCCAAGCCCCAATGCCACCATTGTGCATCCACATCAAGGCGCCTCTCGCGAATGGGTGGCAGTTGCTATCGCTTAATGCGCCTTCGGTGCTTGCTCTGACATGGGCGAAGACCAATGGACTGACGGTTTTGGATGCCAATCGTTCCAAGTTCCGACAATTCCAGGCTGGGATGGTACTGGTGAAGATACATGGTTCTGGGCCGAGGTCCAGCACATCGTCCTGTCTCGAGGAGAGCTGATAAAGGCCTGTGGTTGCGGTACTGTTGCTGGTTATCGACGGTCGGCGTGTTGGATGGGGAAGAGTGGTGTAGTAGCCGACTCCGAAGCCATCGCCATTGTGAGGTCGTGTGGTGTCGAGTCGAAGGCGTGAGTCGTAGGACTGGGTGAGGATGGAGTGGGTGGGCGAGGTGATGAGGTGGGAGAGCAGGACGGGGCTTTGGCCGGAGTAGATGAGGAAGCGGCACATGTTGGCGAGGTGGCGAGGCCTCGTTCGCGCGGGTGCCAGGTGGTGCAATGAGGAGTAATATGAGGGGAAGTGGTTCTAGAAGGCCGGGGCTTCTTCGCAGGTATCGCGGGATGATATAGCGACGGCAGGTACGACACGACGAAACAACGTTTGCGTGGGTGAAGGGCGATGCTTGCGTCAGTAGGGTGACGGCGTGTTGGTGTTGGTGCGATGAAGCGTGTGCACCTGCCGCAACGCGACCGCGGTCAAGAAGGAGAAGGATCGTGGTTGTTCTGCGTCGCATTTCTTGGCGGCATGACATGACGTGCTTCGTGCTTTGAGGCACTTTTCTTCGGGATGTTGCGTGGCTTGTGTGTCTGCTCGACTGCAGCTGGTTGTTGTTGATAATTATTATTACGAGATATTACCTCTTTGCTTTGTATAATTCTTCGTGTCTTTTTATATACTAACTCTATATATATCCTCGAGCGTAATATCTGCACTTCTAAGTCTCTAGGCTAATATCGGCTTCCCTCTTTGCTCCCTTATAACTTGTTGCTATATAGATCGCTAGGCTTCGTTTTACCGTAAATGCACTAGTGCAGTTCTCGCACTTAAAAGGTTTTAGGTTAAAGCCGGCTTCCCTCGTTATTCCTTTACAACTTGTTATTATATACCTCGTTAGGGCTCCTTTTACCGTAAATGCCTTAGGGCAGTTTTCGTACTTAAAAGATCTTAGGTTAAAATCGGCTTCCCTTTTAATTCCTTTGCAACTTGTTGCTATATAGATCGCTAGGCTTCGTTTTACCGTAAATGCCTTAGGGTAGTTCTCGTACTTAAAAGATCTTAGGTTAAAATCGGCTTCCCTTTTAATTCCTTTATAACTTATTACTATATAGCTCTTTAGATCTTTTTGCCTCGTAAATGTTATAGAGCAGTTTTCGCACTTCTTATAAGCTAACCTCTTATATATCTTTAGGTCTCCTTCGGTATTAAATCGACGTCGATACGCTAGGTATAGGAATCTATTAAATAATTCGTATCCGTCGAAGGCTACAACTTCCGCTTCTAAGTGCGCGTTATAGCGAAGAGCTAATAGCTTTAATATCCCTCGAAACTAAATTCTATCTAACGGCATTGTCTTAATAGCAATATTGCCCTCTATTTGCTTCTAGTAACAGATCTCGCATTCTTACTCGCTAGTGTTTAGCGGGAATGTCTTTCGTATACGTCCTATTAAAAGTATAGCAACTTTGTCGCCTACTAACCTATAGTAATCCTATCGTACGTAATCGTAGACTATTACGGCAAGGAGGAAATAGTACTCCGGCTAGTTAGGATCTATACTATTGTCGGTTAAAGTATTAGTATATAGCCTAGCTAATTTATTAACATCGAAGGATGCCTATACTTCCTCTCTATCTATTCGAAAGAGGTTAGAATTCTAGACGCGGGAAGTGCTATAGACGATAGTAAGACGGAATTTAAGCATCGGATAAGTGCTATAAAGATACTACTATATATTGTTATTAGTTGAACCTCCGTCTAGTCCGGACTAAAGTAGTATAATCTCGATAGGGCAGTTATACTATTCGACGGAGTCCGCGAGTTAGGATAGTAAACTACGTACTAGATTGCCGCTACGTCCGGATTGTCCTTCGTCCTCGGGGTCTAGGAACTGTTTTCTAGAACTGCCTAAATATATATACGGAATCTACGAGACTTGGTCTATATTGTTACGTAGCTCTACCTAGGATATAACTTTCTTAGGGAGTCTACTAGTCGTACTAAAGTTCCTATAAAACGCGCGAACTTAATCGAACGTACGGCCTTCTAAATCTTCGAAATCTTTAATCTTTCTAAGTGCTATGCTTTTCCGTACTTAGGAGATAATTAGTCGTAGCGTATAGTCGATAGCGTCTTAAAGATCTAGCGCTTCTCTTAGGTCGGATAGTAAGTGCTAGAGAGCAGATATGCCTACTTATCTACCGACGCTAGGATAGAGGCTATAGAAAGTGTTTTAACTATCTATATGCTTTAGAAAGGTCTAAATACTCTTTAATAGTACTGTACTAATTCGATCTCTTAAGGAGTTCTCGTCTTCGATATCTACGGAATATCGGATCTCTTCGATAACTCTAGCGATAATATCGGCTTCGAGCGTCGCTTCGCCCTATAAGTCGCAAAGTAAGATATTATATACAATTCGCCTTAGCTCTAAGAGTAGGACTTCTCCGTTATATAGCTAAATATCTACGAAGATACGTTCCTACTTAGGGGTGCTATCGTTCTTACCCTCGCTATTCTACGATCTATCGTCTATCTTTACGTCTTTATTTGCGTTATCGCTCCTATTACCGGATTCTAAAGAGGAGTCGGGAGAGTAGTTAATGTCCCTAGTCTTATAAAGCGCTATAAGCGTCTCGTTGTAATCTAGCTAACTGCCGCCGCTTATATTACCTTATACGAGTATCTTCTCTATACGACGAGCGTATACGGCTCGATACGCCGCGGCGTCTAGTCGTAATTAGGAAGTCCTTACTATATCGAGATAGACGTACTCTACGAGATTTTATACTTTGTAAATAGTATAGTCGTTATAATTCTTCTAAAAAGCAGTGTCGGCCTATATGTACTTCTAACGACCGACTGTACTTATCTAAGACGGCGAGTAGAGGGCCGACCCGTATAACTTCTCGAATAGAGTAGTTAAAATCGTTTCGACCCGCCGACGATAGAATGCTTTTTGTTCTACTTTAGAACGATCGAAGTGCTATAAGTCGAAGACTACGATCTTATATAACTCTCGACGAGCTATAAAGAACTCCTAGTGTATATTAGCCTCGTTTAGGACTAAAGCGGCTTTAGTTATGTCTTCCGTTAGTGCGAACAGAAATCTAAAGCCGTATTCTATAATCTGCTTAATAGCATCTTTAGATATTGTCTAATAAGCGACTTTAGTTAGAACTCTAACGGCGAGCTTTCCTCTTACTCGGTCTAGTACGTATATTCGGACTAAAGCTAAAACTAAGTCGTCGACTAACTAGAATATAGGTACTAGACTAACAACTCCTCTAGCCGTAAGTTAGATTATCTTATCTAGGGCTATATTATTAACTACGACACTAATTGTCTTAGAGGCATCTAATCGGGTCGTATCGCCCGAAAAGTAGGTATTAAGGATCTAGCGAAGCACTATTAAAGTCTAATCCGAGACAGACTTTGTCGATAACACCTTTCTAGTCTTATAAATCCTCTTAATTGCCCTCTAAAAGTTAGCCGTAGGTAAATCTGCCGAGGTATAGAACTTAGTGTTCTACCGGGGAGTATATTCTTTCGGCTTGCTATTAAGTAGAGGCTAGGATAACGCCTTAACAGCATCGCCCTTACTTAGTAGATCCTTCTTAGTAGATAGAGCACTCTTACCGATAGGCTTCTTCGCGAATAAAGCACCTTTACTAGCCGAGTTACCCTTAGACGAAGGCTGCTAACTTAATATGCTTTTAAAGATGTGCTATAGCGTAGGCTACTGTCTTCTACCTTCTTATATTAAGCGTATACGCAGCTCGACGAAGTGCTACCTTACCTACTGCCCTATCTTTACTATAATCGGCTCCTCGCGTATAAAGTATCGTATATTGTCGATCGTAGCGAAGCCGTACTCGTAGTTATTCGGCTATAGAGTGTATAGTACCTCTCGAGAAGGCTAGGTATAAGCATCCTTAAATAGAAAGTCTAGCTTCTTCGAAGCAAGCTCGAGCATAATCCGAATACCTTGTTCTAACTTTCCGCTACGCTTTATACCTCTAAGCGAATTAGCTAAGATAATAACTTTATTTACAAAGTCGATATTAAAGGAGCTCTAATAGCTATTACTTAATATAGTACCTGCTATAGCCTTACTATTTGCGGGCATATCTAGGATATATACGGCGTAATTCTGCTGCTTATTCTAGCCTTCTTAGTCGATAAGCGCGAGCGTGTCCTATAATTGATTTTAATAGACTTCTATCTTATCGTCTAGAAGCTAGCAAAGTAACTTAACGGGCGAGAAGTAGACGATTCCTAGTACGAAGTTGTAACTATCGAGCAAGATAAAGTCCGAAATCGTTATATTATCTAGCTAGTAGTCGCTACTGTTATAGTTACCTATTAGCGGATACTATTTACTCTAGGTGCGCAAACTTAGCCCGCTAAGACGATAGTCGTTCTATAGATAGTCTATTAAAAAGACCGTATTCTTAGGAAACGATAGATCGCCCTAGTTCCGGAGTCCGTTATCCTTTTTGTTCTGCTTAAGGTAAGTCGCGATAATGCGAGCGAGCGGTCTCGTAATCGGCAGTAATAGTCCGTCCTTATCCTGCTTCGAGTTAGGATTTAGTCCTTACTCGAAGGAGATCTAGCGTATATTCTAGTAGGCGAAGTCTAAGTTGTACTTATTCTACCTTTTCCTAGTAAGAGCTAGATCCTCTAGTTTATAGTCTAGGACTATAGTATCCTTCTGCGATAATCCTACGACTAGTACGCTCTTCTATATAGTTAATAGAGTGCTTAACTTAGCCTCCTCGTTATTATCCGTTATAAACAACTTATTATTAGGATTCGATACTGCGATATCTTCTTGTATAAGCGAGTCTCTATCGTCTATATAGAAGACGTCGGCACTTGTCTCTGTCTCGTTAACTGCCGGTAATGCCGCTAGTAGTACTGCCGGTGCCTACGTAGTAGTAACGGGCGGGAGCTATACAACCGTTACGCTAGCTGCTTTTAGCGTTAGTAAAGCTTTCGTATTAGCAAACTTAGAGACTAGTAGAGTAGTAGGTCCCTTCGATACTATATTAACCTCTCCTTTGCGGATCTTCTATTCTCGCTATACTCTACCTTTCTCCGTAGTAGCATCCTATCCCTATATATCTTAGCGCGTTCCTAACGTATAGGCCGATTAGGTCTAGGGCTAGTATCTAGAGATCCGTTTCGA
>NW_006921533.1:4101220-4107863 GCF_000340215.1 Pseudocercospora fijiensis CIRAD86
GTATCGATCGAACCTGTAATTCTTATTAGTAGGACTTAGAGAACGACCTCGTCTACGGCCGCGATTATCTCGTCGGGCACTATAATAAATAGAGTCCGGCAACCGTCTTAGTAATCTTATACGACTACTAGTATACTTACCTAACCGTCTCTCTCAAGAACGGTTATTTCTACGTACCGCTACTAGAGACCCTCGCCTCTATCGACGGTCTAATCGAGAGTCGTATAGCGAACGAGACCTCCTAGACGTTCTTAAGCTCGCGTCCGCACGACGCGATAGCCTAGAGCCTTTATATCGAGATAAGGACTCAACTCTACTATCTCCTCGCCTAGCCGTCCGGCTAGTAGGACTACGAGTCCGCCTAGAAGCGTCTACGTATCTGTACGAAGATAACATTGTCTAATTTAGATATAGGCGAGGCGCGCACGTAGCGCCTTAAGCCGGGAATAGTAAAACCGCGTAAGCGGCAGAGAAAAGAGTAAGTAAATAGAGGCGCAACGCCTCTTATAGGAATTGAAATCAATAATACACTTGTAAAAGCGTATCGGACATAAGGAGAAAGGACGTTTAGGCCTAGCCTAATACTATATAAAGTCGAATTCTACTAAGCCTCTTCTTAGGAAGGCACCTTCCTCTATCGCTCGACAAAGTAGTAAATCTAGCAACTGCCCTTTAGACTACGAGAAAGTCACGTTTACTAATAGTGTCGTATTAGTCGTTTGATATACTTTAATATAAAGTATACTTAGCTCTAATATACTCGCGTAGTATAAAGTCTCCTTCAATCGGTATAGCGTACTATTTGCGTCGCGTAGTTGCGCGTATTATCTTTTCTTCGATTCTATTAGAAGTATATTTCCGCGCGACTATCGGCTAGTAGCTTATAATAGCAGCCAATATTAGCAACAAGTATAATAGGTCTAGATAATAAAAGAATATAGACCTCCTACTCTTAGGCGCTTACGTATTATAAAGTCTCCTTTAATTAATAGAGTATACTAATCGTATAAGTAGAATCCCTATCTAGCTAGGCGTATAGTCTTTCCTTCGTCCGGTATACCGCTCGAGCGATATTCGATATCCTTATAAGTATTCCTTCGTCCGCTATACCGCTCGAGCGATATTCGACATCCTTATAAGTATTCCTTCGTCCGCTATACTACTCTAGCGATATTCGACATCCTTATAAGTGTTCCTTCGTCCGCTACACTGCTCTAGCGATATTCGATATCCTTATAAGTATTCCTTCGTCCGCTATACTACTTAAGCGATATTCGATATCCTTATAAGTGTTCCTTCGTCCGCTATACCGCTCGAGCGATATTCGATATCCTTATAAGTCTTCCTTCGTCCGCTATACCGCTCGAGCGATATTCGATATCCTTATAAGTGTTTTACCGTATTACTCCGTCTAGAATTAACGGCCTTCGCTTATGCGAATACTAGTTTAGGTAATAATCGACTTCCTTATTTTACCGCTACGACCTCCGATAGCTAGACTAAGCGATATACGACATCCTTAGGGGTGCTTCTTAGATCGTAGACGTCTTTCGAACCTAGTCTAAGTGATTTTTGTATTCTTATAATACAGCCGATCTAATTTATACCTACCGCCCGATTAGTTTACTAAGAATCCTTACCTACGATAAACCCGTAGCTTCCTTAATTGCTAGCGATCGGTATAGGTTTGAATAACATTACGCTATTACTAACTTTAGTACGCTACTGTTGCTACTTATAAGATTCGACGATAGGTATCTTACGAATCCCTCTAGGCTAAAAGCCGCTATAAGAGATATTCGCTATCCTTATACTCGAGTATAACGCCGGCTCCGTCTATAGCTAACTCGAGAGATCCTTAGTATCCTCCTCTTCTAAGAATTCTAAGCGATTTTTAACATCCTTAAGCTCTTTCGGCTATCGTTCTATAGCTCTTTATAGATACTCGACATCCTAAACTAATGCTATACGCAGCTATCTCGAGCGGTTAACAGTACCCTTAACAAATTTCTATTACGCTACACTTTACTATTACTTATCGCTATATACTTGAGTAATATTTAGCTTCCTTAGTATAATTTCGTTGTCCGCGTATAAAATGCCGTAAGATTTCCGATATCCGTAGTACTACAAGTCGCGGCAAAATTTATAGTATTCTCCGACCCGTAATCTTATAGCAAGTTATACGGCTCGATAGCAGCCTTAGGCGTGTCGTCTATAGTGTCTGTATATATACAAGGAAGAAAGGGTAGTTAGGCGGCTAACATCGCTAGCTAACTTATCTAGGCGCGCTTAGCTATAGCTAGTATACATTTCCGACTTCACCTTCCTCCTTACTAGTATATATATATGCTTAGCGTCCTATCCGAGGCTTAACGCATACTACCGTTATTAGTCGAGGACGTAATAGTAATCTGTACTAACACTATAATTCACAGTCTACCGGAGAGTCGTATAGCATCTTTACTAAGGACTCCTAGTAATCTATAAACGTTCCGTAGAGCCGACTCTATATACTAATCGAGTTTAAAGACCTTCTCGTATAGACCGGTAAGAACTCTAACAATCGGACGTTAGTCGTAGTAGCGCGAGATATAAGAGATATATAGGATCTTTATTTGCATAAGTAGCAAAGTTGGAGGAGTAGGCAGATTTGTATATCTAAAAAGGAAAGAGATATCGAAGGAGAAGTCGGGATAAGGCAAAGAACGTATATAGAATAGACAAGTCTAGCCTAGGGAAGGCCGGAGATAACAATAGTAGTTCTATATTAGCTAGGAAGTATATATAGGCAAACAACATCGTTTTTAAACATCTTACTAACGCTAGCTATAGGCTCTTTACGGTTAATCTATATCGCACTTCGAAGGCTGTTTAGACGGATAGTATAGCAGGTAGGACAGATTTACTATAGCTGCGAAATGTATATCGATAACCGAATTAATCTAGCGAGATTATATCTAGAGTGCGAGTAGCTAGTAAGTGAATCGTAATCGAAGACTGCTAATAACCGCGCTATAGAAGTGTCGTAACTACCGTCTTAGGCAAAATAACAATAAAGGATACTACTAGACTGTTCGCTCTACTATATAACAACTATTCGGCTTACGATAGGCGCTAGTAGCCTTTTCTCGGCAGTCCTGTTCGCGAGTTTATTAATTAAGGTATCGAGCTTCCTACAGACGTAGACTGTTCGGCCGTAACTTATAGCCGTTTACGTCTATAAGTTATAGCATTACCGAGCGGGGAAGTCCTAGTATACATTTAGTGTGTTTTAAAAATTTGCTACGCGCGCTTAATCTCTCTTTAGCTAGTAGAGTACGACCTCTGCGTATACCTCTTTTAGCTACGAACTAGGTACGTTGTCGTCTAGCGAGCGATAGGAGGCGCTTTATTTACTAACCTCTTTATAGCCCCTAAGTTTCCGCGACTTTTCGCGACTTTTCGCGACTTCTACCGCTTTTTTTTCGCTTTTTATATACCCCCTCTTCCCTTTCTACCTAGCTTAAGGCACCGCGTATATACTTCGCCTATATATAAACATAAAATAGCTTTAGAAATAGACCTAAGCTCTCCCGCTATCGCAGGATTAGCTGTTATAGCGTTCGGCGCTACTAATATTAATATAAGTAACGCGGGATAGGGTAATACGCCGCACCTCCGTCCCGGCGAGAAGTCTAATAACGATTAGTTAGAGACTAATTCGGAAATAGAAGAGAATAAGAAAGAGGAGGTTAAGGTAAAGAGTACCTAGATTACGCCGCTCGAGGAAAACTATCGTATCGTTAAGAACTTGCTAGCAGACAAGTAGGGCGCAGAGTCCTATAGCGATAGGTTATATCCGCTATATCTCGGATACATCTACGGTAGATACTAGAAGGCCGTACGACCCGATACCTCTAAGTTTGCAGCTAAATTTGTGCCGCTCCCGGCACTGTCGGCTAATATATAGAAGGTCGATGCTCTAGACCCTATAATAGGACTAGAGGCAACGGCGAGTGCACCTTTACCTTAGGCGTCTTTAGCTTAGCTAGGCAAGGCTATATAGGGGTCTTTAGCTTAGCTACGTAAGGCTAGAAAGCGTAATACTCGCAAGAAGGCCTAAGGTAAAGCCGATAGTAAGCAGATCCTGCATACTAATAAAGCGTAAGTAGCGGTTATAGTCGGCGATCTTTCTTTATACAGATTATTAGGTGCTAGAGACTGCCCGCTAGACTTCTTTGGTTTACTTGCGCCGCCGCGCAAAGATTACCTAGATAATAGCGAGCCGATTATCTCCTTTACGCCTATTATATACTCGTAGGTGCCCGGGTTCAAGCTAAAGATTAATAGCCGTATTAATTATACCGGAGCGAAGAAGCCTTTAGTTACAGTCTTCGTATATGCTAACGATATCGCTCGTTAGATCTAGGGAACGAACGATATCGACGCGATCGGGTTTAAGATATACTAGGGCGAAGATCCCGATATAGTTACGCGTTAGGCGTAAGCTTATAAGTCCTTCCGCGATAACTATAAGGAGAATAGCGTTAGTAAGATTCATTTTAGACTTAATCCTGCTACGATTACTAGTTAATACGCAGTCGTCGTTAATAAGGACGTACTATTCGGTATATCTCCTCGCCGCCCTAAATTTTATAGCGATCTAAGCCTAAACCTGCCGGAACTAGTAGGTTACTAGCAAATGTATAAGAGAGAAGAAGATCGTAACTGTATCTGTCGTGCGGATTAGCTTATCGCTCGGCTCTACTATAGTAAAGAGTTCTCTATCTTCCGCTATTAGCCTAAGAATAACTCGTGTTTCCGGGCATTTCAAAACTTCTCGGACTAGTAGGGTAAGGCTATAAAAGATGCAGCTACTAACGGCAACTTCCTATACTATCGTCGATAGGTACGACTTCTTAATGCCGATATTACAAATCTAAAGTTTCCGTTCGTCTAAGTACTACTACTACGTTAGCTCGTTAAGACGTAGAGACTTAAGTACGATGCTTAAGGCTAGATCGCGAACTTTACTCTAGAGGGCTAGGCATCGTTTACGGATATCGAGTATTGCCTAGACGTAGAGACTAAGTCTATCGAGGCTCGGATCGCGGCCTAGCGTATATACGCTTACGAGAGGTATCTCCTAAAAGATATATTCGAAGGAATTAACGAGACTAAGACGCTATCGGCTCGTATTACGCTATTACAGACGAGCGACACTAACGCTAGCTTATAGCTTAAGATCTTCCTTAAAGATAAGGAAGAGAAAGAAGTAGGCGGTTAGGTTAAGAAGAGTAAGCGATACTAGCCCGCTACTAGAACGCGAGTAGAGGTATTTATCTACGAAGAGGGTCCGTTTAAGGGCATAAAGCTTATCGGAGAGATCTCTACCGACATCTTCGCTACGCATCCTACGGCGTATATTCTTGCGTAGCCTAAGCGCGGTAGCGCTAACCTACCTTAGGCGGCTTATACGATCTCGATAAAGTTTAAGCAAGATCCTACAAGCGCGGTACGCTAGAACTAGGCGCTAGTCGAGCTCGGGAAGGGCGTTAAGCGCACGACCGGAGTCGACTTCGCTTGTTAGCTTCTAGGCGCTACACTAAGCATCTAGTAGCAGAACGGGCTTGCGCTTAGCCGCTAGTATAGTCCGACGGCCGAGACGTCGTTTAGGAATGCGATCGCGAGATTTAGCTTAAACGCAGGCTAGATAGAATCTGTATTAAGGAGTTTCTATTCTCGAGATAGCCTAACCTTAATTTAGGGTCCGCCTAGTACGGGCAAGTCGCATACTGTAAACGCTATCTCTTATAGCTATATTATAGCTAGCAAGGCTCTAGGGGCTCTAAAGTGCTAAGTACTCTCGTGCGCGCCTACTAACCCGGCCGTGTAGAATCTATATAAGAACTTTAATAAGACCTACAACGCTAAAGGCAAGCTTCGAGTTGTTCTATTCTAAGGTAGGTATACTCGTAAGGCTAAGGAATCGGCGACTATACGCGACGACATCTATAATAAGCATTAGCGGTTACTATAGGCTATCGTAGACTCTCTCGTAAGGAGCACGTATACTAATTTAGAGCTATAGGACTTCTACCTATATAATTAGACTATACCGTTTATTAAGGATTGCGTTAAGAATGCGGACAGCCCGTACTATACGGAGGCCTTAGAATATTAAGACGTTGCGCGATCGGTTAGTAAGAAGTATCGCGCGAGTCTATCTCTAGACGATCTAAAGGAACGCACTTAGTAGCTAAGGAATAATCGCCGAGTCTAGGAAGGTCGAGTATTAGAGACTATAGATATTATATTCTATACGAACAACGCGTCCGCCTATAATAAGATAGTAGAGGGAGCTAGACCTACGCTATTATACTAGGATAAGGTTGCGATAGGACAATTCGAGGATACTATTACTAGTACGGCCTTCTTTAGAGAGACCCTTCTCGCCGCGGTCTTTGCTAGTAATTATAAGTAGTAGGGCCTACTACCGATCTTACGCGGTGCTAATAAGAGTATACGATGCTCGCTACCGTCGATCTTCTAGAAGCTCTATAAGAATCCCGACTTTACTAAGAAAGACATGCTACCGGAGTAGCGTCGTATAGCTCCTTAGATCTCTCGGATAATCTTAGAAGTCTTCTATAACGGTAAG
>NW_006921533.1:4108090-4171120 GCF_000340215.1 Pseudocercospora fijiensis CIRAD86
TTCGGACTTCCTTATAATACGCCGTATAAGGAGTAGGCCGGTGTTATTAAGAGCTACTTATTAGCGCACTTGCAGAATACGGAGTTGGCGAATTAGCTATAGGTTAAGACGTCTGCTAAGGTCTAAGAACGAGAAGCTACTATTAGCCTTATCTCTCTCGTCCGCTATAATAAGGATAATGCCCTACTTCTAGGATTTATAACCGATACTCGATAGCTTTACGTCAACTTGTCTCGTCTAATGCGCTATCTTATACCCTTTAGTAATTAGCTTATATAGATAGTCGCGCAGCTTGATTACGCGCCTTAATTAACGCAAAAGCGAGGAAAATTCAGCATATTTGCCTAGATTGTATCCGATTTCCGTATAAAGTAAGAGGTAGTATTAGCGAGCTATATACTATCGCTAATTAATAGTTAAGATCTAGACCTAGCGTATAACATCCGAAAGAAGCTAGTACTAACCCCAAAATTCGGGAAAGCACCTATATATACCCCTTAGCCTCTACTATAGCGTACCTTCCCGCCTATACCCGAGAAGAGAGATACCTCGTATACGCAGCCTCTAGATTCGCGCAACGCCAACGGCAAGCGCACTATAGGTATTACCCAATCTCGCGTTACTGCGTAAGACGGGGTAGAGGACTCTACTATAGACGATGCTAGATTATAATCGGCTAAGTATCCCCCCGCTCCCCTTTTACTAACGATAGAAACTAATTAAACCATCTTTTTTTTAGGTTACTTATTCGTAGGCGTATTTGTTCGACGGTATTAAAACTACTATCCGGAGGGCTACTTACCGTAAGGCTAGGCTATACGATTCTCTCGCGATAGTCGGGGCGGGAATTGAACAAAGAAACCTATAAAAAAAAAGAAAAAGCAGTAGCAAAGCTAGTTAAAAAAACTCCTTCGGGACTCTTATAAAGTGCTTCTACCTTAACGTAGTATAAGAGCTTAATACTCTACCTGCAGAGCTACTAAGAGGAGCATATAATTTATATATCCGAGTAAGCACTATTGTCGTTATTAGAAAATAACACCGTATTAAGAAAGGGAGGGTAGAGAATGTTTTAGCACTAGCTACTATCGTTATATCGCTTAAGCGCCTCATTTCCGGCGGCTGTGTTATCTGTCTCTTGTTAGTATATAATAGTATATAGAAATGGTCGCACTTACTATTTCTCCCTTACTCTCCGACTATCGTCGAGGCTAGTCCTCTACCGCTAATTATTTTCCTAATATTATATAGAGAAAATGTCGCGGCTTAGCGTATGCGAGGCTCTTAGCAACGCTTTATAGCGGCTATCTCCCTACAGCCCCTTGCTTATTTAACAAGGCTTATATTATCTACTAGTTATTTATAACCGCCTTGCGAAGCAAGGGTCTAATAGCAAAAGTGCCGATCGGGATAGCTTCTCGATCGCAAAATCGCGACTTTGTATATAACGCAAAATATACAATTATTATTATATAAGATTGTAGAGCAAGTAATCGGATTTCATTCTACCTAAAAATTATATTAATGCGACGTTAGGTTGTTGTGTTATAGTCTATAAGCCGAGGGCACTGCCTAGCTAAAAGCCGGCTTTAGTCTACCTCTATTTAGGCTCGTAGGCATAAAGAATTGAGTTGCGTAGATGTATATATAGGGATTATATTGCGACAGAGTGTACGTAATAGATTAGTAATTAGGGCTAGCTTCCGAACTTACCGACAACCAATTACGAGCACTCTACCTAATTCTTCGCCTACGAGCCTAACATAAACCCGTACGAAACTAGCCTGCTAAACACTAATATAACACTACAACGTATATAAGATATTCTAAATAGCGGAGGTTGTAGCCCTGCTAATTGCGCTTTATTCTACCTATTAAAAAAGTCTATGCGACGTTAGCGCGTTAAG
Organism: Pseudocercospora fijiensis CIRAD86; assembly: GCF_000340215.1. Taxonomy (NCBI): domain Eukaryota; kingdom Fungi; phylum Ascomycota; class Dothideomycetes; order Mycosphaerellales; family Mycosphaerellaceae; genus Pseudocercospora; species Pseudocercospora fijiensis. The sequence goes on from NW_006921533.1 coordinate 4,109,998, forward strand.
TTTTCGCTATTCTGCCAAGCCGACTCGACTGCAGCTATCCGGATTGCTAGGCGGCTAGCTATACTACTAGAAACACCTTAACATATAACACACCGCATCGCCTAGCTAACACTTAGAGGTCCTTCTCCTAACGCCGGTAATTATTGTTTAGGAAGGCGAAAATTCCGTCTAACGCCTACTAACCGCTCTATAGCCTTCGAGGGCAATCGATAACCTTCCTATAGCCGACTCGATACTTCGAGGTCCTTCGTAGACTATTTCTAAACACCTTTTATGTATAGTATAAGTCTATCCGAGGTGTAGTTATTAAGTTGCTGCTATATAGCAGACGCGACTCTAAAGCTAAGGTTAAAACACCTAAAAGTCGCTGCTAGCACTACTACTATAGCTGCTACTACCGCTGCTACTACCGCTAGCAGACCGCTAGCACTACCGCTGCTACTATAGCTGGCACCACCGCTAGCACCACCGCTAGCAGACCGCTAGCACTACCGCTGCTACTACCGCTAGCAGACCGCTAGCACTACCGCTGCTACTACCGCTAGCAGACCGCTAGCACTACCGCTGCTACTATAGCTGCTAGTACCGCTAGCACTACCGCTGCTACTACCGCTGCTACTATAGCTGCTAGCACCGCTGCTACTATAGCTGCTACTATAGCTGCTAGGCCTCGAGTCCTTTAAGATGTCTAACGAACCTTCTAGTAAGATAACGGTATATAATTACGACGATAAAGGCAATCTAATCCTTCCGCCTTAGTAGCAAGACGATAGCGGCGATCTAATAGACTAGGATTCAGATAATGCGCTACTTCTAGGCTAGCTAGGTTATTAGCACGCTCTAGTCGGTCTACCTCTTCCTAGATAGATAGTAGTATTGCCGATGCACTCTATATAAGGAGTACTTCGAAGGTCGTTCTACCGTTACGGATGCGGTCGTAGAGGACATAGAGGCTACTAAGGCTAGTCGTAAGGCTACGACTAATCGTAGCAATATATAGAGTGCTGCTATCGATAAGACCGATTCTAAGTAGGTCGATGCTATCTAACGTACTTATAGATAGGCTTAGCTTATCGATGCGGAGGTTAAAGTAGTCGATACGATAGGCGGTAACTAAGATATAGATAAGGGCAGCGGTTGTAGCGACTAAGGAATAAATAAATATAGCTTTTGTATTCGTTTATAGTAATCTAACCTGCTATACTACTATTTAGGCCTTCCTTACTAGCTTCATCTCTTAGGTACTAGCTTTATCTTCTAAGTGCGCTTGCCGCCGACAACGATAGCCCTATTAACTAGGCAGTTAGCGGCGAAGTAGTAGCGGTAGACTAGAGTGCGCGCCTAGTAGACTAGAGTGCGTGCCTCGTCGGGGGTGTTTATAAAGTCGAAGGGTTTAGCTAGGCGTACGATAATAGCCGGCCAGGCTATGTGTATAATAATAGCTTAATAGCCGGCTACGAAGGGTTTGGCTAGGCGTACGATAATAGCCGGCTAGGCTATACGTATAATAATAGCTTAATAGCCGGCTACGAAGGGTTTAGCTAGGCGTACGATAATAGCCGGCTAGGCTATGCGTATAATAATAGCTTAATAGCTAGCTAGGCTATACGTATAATAATAGCTTAATAGCTAGCTAGGCTATGCGTATAATAATAGCTTAATAGCTAGCTAGGCTATACGTATAATAATAGCTTAATAGCTAGCTAGGCTATGCGTATAATAATGGCTTAATAGCCGGCTACGAAGGGTTTAGCTAGGCGTACGATAATGGCCGGCTAGGCTAGGCGTATAATAATGGCTTAATAGCTAGCTAGGCCATGCGTATAATAATGGTTTAATAGCCGGCTACGAAGGGTTTAGCTAGGCGTACGATAATAGTTTAATAGCCGGCTACGAAGGGTTTGGCTAGGCGTACGATAATAGTTTGATAGCTAATAGCTCCGTAGACTAGGGGGTTAGCGGCGAAGTAGTAGCGGTAGACTAGAGTGCGTGTCTCGTCGGGATACGGGCGTGCGACAACTCGAGTAAAGAGCTGCGTCGGCTAACGAGCGCAGAGTACATTCTATTATCGTGCCGAAGAGCTTTTTAAACTAGCTATAGCCTAATGCGAAGTCCTTGCCTATGCCTCTAGTCGCTAGCAATTCTAGCCTTAGGCATTCTCGCCTTAGGCATTCGACTAGCAGCAGTCGGCGGCTATTACGTTGCGTTAAAAGTGCGATAATATATAGCCGTTATTGTTGCCTTGCTATTGTAGCTAAATAGCGCAATCCTATTAGTAGAGGCAAACCTTACCTGCGATGCGCTAATATAGACCTACGCTTCCTAGTTTAACTTCTTCTTTTTCTTCTTCTATATATACTAATACACTAATACCCCTAGCAACATACTAGCTATCGGCTTCTAATAGCAACAGTGTCGATACCTCTTTGTCGCATATAGGTAGCTCTATAGCGATTAACACTATTCCTTGCTAGTTCTACGGCTTGCTACCGATAGAGCCGCTTGTCTAATAGTTGAGGTTCCTCGACAGGTAGAGTTTGTTTAGTCCTTTCTCTTCGAGGTTTGGTCTCCGATAGGCTTTGCCGACGCAAGACGTTGCGAGGCGACTCTCCTAGCGAGTAGGTATACTATAGCTTTAGCGGGCGTCGACTACGCATTTAACCGAAAGAGTATAGTTTTTGTTAGAACATCGCAGTCTTAGTGCAAACTATAGAGGTCTTAGATAGATTAGCGGAGGTAAAAACTCTTTAGTAAGGTATACCTATAATGCGGCTAACGGTCTAACTCGGTAAAAACTCTTTAGTAAGGTACACCTTAAGTAGCGGCTCGATAGCGACTCTCCTACTAAGTAGGTTAATAGACTAAGTAGGTTAATAGGTTCGTAGCATTGCTATAAGCCTAACTCGGTAAAAACTCTTTAGTAAGGTATACCTTAAGTAGCGGCTAGGCCTAACTCGGTAAAAACTCTTTAGTAAGGTATACCTTAAGTAGCGGCTACAGGCTTCCTACGTTCGGATTCTTTATAGGATAATAGCTCTCGAGAACGTATCTAGTTAAGTCGGCGTAACGCCTTCGTTAGGACTATTAGTTATAATAACCTTAGTGCGTAAGGGCCTCTAGTATACTCAAGCCCGAAGGCGCTTAGTCTTAGTCTTTACTGCTACACGACTGCAGCACTGCTATACGACTGTAGCCCTTTGCGTATTAAGACTACTATCCGACTGTAGTGCGCCTCCTCTTCTATTCTAGTAAGCGTATTAACATTGCTATACGACTGCAACGCGCTCGATAACCCTTTTTTTTTCGCGGTGTCTCTAACACTAAGGGCGCGGTTACACTCTATTGTTGTCTAGGTACTAATAAGTGTCGCTTTAGCGATCGCTGTCGTGTTTCGCTTAATAAGTCCCTTCCTACACACCTCGCGTACTATAGTTAGTAATAGAATGCGTTAATTGTTACGCATTACGCGTAGTATATAGGCTATATGTAATGCTAGTGTGCTTCGGAGTGTGTGCTTCTGCAGCCGCTTAGTACTACTAGTTAATTAGATCCCCGGACGCTACTATTCGTTTTCTCTGCCTTGTATAGTAACTAGTTATCGGAATGATCGTTCTAGGGAGAGTCTAAGCAATAGAGGGCGTTAACGTAAGAGGGCTATCGTAGCTTCTCGAAGGGTGCTTTTACGAGCGCTCGATGCATGTTATCGCCCTACGTATCTATCCTTGCCGTATATGTTATAGTGCTAATAGCTGCGGTGCAATAAGTATAGTGCTAGTGTCGCTAGTATTAGTAACTTCTCGGGTTTCGGAGGCGGTTCTTAGTGCCTAAGGCGGCCGTCGTTATCGTGTTAGACACTTTTGTTAGCGCTATTTGCTAGAAATGCGCGCAATCGGCGTATCTCGCTTGTATTAGTAATATGCTATTATAAAAGTCGTAAAAGTCGTAAAGTCGGTATTGTAAATGCGCGGAAGGAAGCAGCTATAACGTTTAATCCTACTAATTAAGCGCTCTACTATACTAAATCCGGGGTCTTAGCGGGACTCGGCATCCTTGTCGCTTCCTCGAATTCACGCTTCTCGCCTAGCTCTTATATACTATCGACACCTACGACTATCTACAAACCCTCGTCGTAAAGAACACGATAGATAGCCTACTTAGCGAGCTTATAAGGACACGATAGAAGAGCCTGCTTAGCGAGCTTATAAGGACACAATAGAAGAGCCTACTTAGCGAGCTTATAAGGACACGATAGAAGAGCCTGCTTAGCGAGCTTACAAGGACATAATAGAAGCGCCTACTTAGCGAGCTTATAAGGACATAATAGAAGGGTAGTGAGGAAGGACCTTATTAAATGCTATCTCTAGCGCTATCTCTAGTGCTAATTCTAGCGCTAGCTATCGCAGAAGCAGCTTAACTAGGCCTGCTCTCGCAGAAGCAACTTAACTAGGCCTACTCTCGTAGAAGCAACTTAACTAGGCCTACTCTCGTAGAAGCAACTCAACTAGGCCTGCTCTCGTAGAAGCAACTTAACTAGGCCTACTCTCGTAGAAGCAACTTAACTAGGCCTACTCTCGTAGAAGTAACTCAACTAGGCATTATACGCTAGCTCTCGTAGAAGTAGCTAAACTAGGCCTACTCTCGCAGAAGCAGCTTAACTAGCTCTCGTAGAACTAAATAGGCCTAACGAACCGATAGATAATAACGAGTCGGACGAGGAGATTGTAGTCGGCGACGAGGACTTAGCGAGCTTATAAGGACATAATAGAAGAGCCTGCTTAGCGAGCTTATAAGGACAAAATAGAAGGGTAGTTAGGAAGGACCTTATTAAATCCCAATTCTAGTGCTATCTCTATTACTAATTCCAGCGCCATTTCACCGCCAATTCTAGCGCTAGCTCTCGCAGAAGCAGCTAAACTAGGCACTATACGCTAGCTCTCGCAGAAGCAGCTAAACTAGGCACTATACGCTAGCTCTCGCAGAAGTAGCTAAACTAGCTATCGTAGAAGCAGCTAAACTAGCTATCGCAGAAGCAGCTAAACTAGCTCTCGTAGAAGCAGCTAAACTAGCTCTCGTAGAAGCAGCTAAACTAGCTCTCGTAGAAGCAACTTAACTAGCTCTCGTAGAAGCAACTTAACTAGCTCTCGTAGAAGCAACTCAACTAGGCATTATACGCTAGCTCTTATAGAAGCAACGCGATCGAGCGTAGTGTTACGGCTCACTTTTCCGGGGATAGGACAAGGACTTAGCGAGCTTATAAGGACATAATAGAAGCCTTATTAAATGCCAATTCTAGCGCCAATTCCAGCGCTAATTCTAGCGCTATTCTAGCGCAATTTCTAGGGCTATTTTACCGCAATTTCTAGGGCTATTTTACCGCCAATTGCAGTATTAACGCCTGCTAAGAGAGCTACCTTAAGAGCCTATTATACGTCGACCCGCTTCCGAGAGTCTACGCTTAGTACGCAATACGCGACCTCGCTCCTCGTTAGTACGAGAGACAGTACTAAGAATCCGCTTAGCTTGAGTATATGCCTATTTAGTAGTCGGATCAATCTGTAGAGGTAGCTATCGCTAAGTACGTAGACTAAGACTACTAGATAAGCCTAGGCGCTCCTAGCCTCGAGTTCCTAATACCTAAGTGTTACGGCTATAAAGGAGGTTAGCCTGCACGCTAGTAGAGCCTGCAATACCGCTTCTTAACTTATTTAGAGTAGTAGCGCGCTGCTATAGAGTAAAGGGTATTGTAGGTAGTAGCATAGTATCCGATAGACGTATATTTAGGGCGCTGCGAGCCGCTTCTCGAGTAGCCTCTTCCTCGGCCTTCTTCTATCTATCTTCCTCGGCCCTCTTCCTCGTATTATAAATAGTACGCTACTTAGTCAATACCTCTAGACTAAGGCTTTTTAGAGTATCGATTAGCTAAAAGGTAGCGAATAGTTGCTCGTACTACTAAAGCTTCTCGAACTAGTCTACAAATACTAGCGCCTTCTGCTTAAGGAGATCCTAATCGATAGTAACACTCTCGTTCTATTTATTAACTAAGTTAGCGGTAGTAAAGATATTAGCGATATTAGCTAGAATCGGATCCTCTATAACCTTAGTCGATAGAAGGTCGAATCGAATACAGCTTAACTAATCTAGATACTAAAGGGCAGGCCGCTTTAATATCTAATCCTTTAGTATACTAAATCTAATTGCTAGACGAGTGCCGGCTCTCGGAGCCTTGAATTTCGGGGGAGTAATACCCTCTAGAGGTATATCGATATAAAGAGCGTCTAGTTCTAGGTTATAGATATTATAGCAATCTTCTACTACTAGTAGTTGCTAGGTATATACTGCCTTATCCTTACCGAGATAGCGAAGACGACTTTGCGTAGACATATGCCGTATTATTCGCGCAGATAGTTATTCTAGAACTCCCGCTAAATCCGAGGAATCTTATCGCGAAGCTCTATCTCTTTCTTAGTCTAGTAGTTTCTATCGCTATTATTATTATTATTATTATTATTATTATTAGCGGCTTCTCAAGCACCTAGCGCATTAGTATCTTCTCCTAGAAGCTTAGACTAGCAGAGCCCTAATAGCCGGAATACTCTATATAATCTACGTCGGCGAGGCTTAATTGCCGGATAGTTAGATTCTAGCCGCGGCTACTTAAGACGATTATCGATGCAGTATAGTAGGAAGATAAAGGCTAAACTACGTAGAATAGCACGACCGGCACGGCTAAGACGTTAGACAACATCCTCGATATCGCGCGTAAGAGTAAACCTAGTCTAGCAAATAAGCTTAATGTCTAGTATATTTAGGCTAACACTAAAAGCAGTAGTAGCAACTATAATCCGGTATTCCGATAGCCTATCTAGATGCTCTATAGTCTTATAGAAGCGGTTATACCGGCGCTTCTAGTCTCGCTTAGCGACACTACTAGTATAGAATGTTACTATAGTATATATATTAATACCTTTATTGTCCTATATATATCGTTTCTTCTAGTCCCTACACTTAGTAGTCGTTGCGACTAGCTAATGCCGAATAACATTAGCTAGATCCTAGATATACTTACGACTATTAATAAATAAGAGGGCCTTCTTCTATAAAGCGCAGTACCGTATAGTGCTATACACTAGTAATAGGGTCTACTAACCTATAGATAGTATACACGCTCTGTAATACACTATATATACGACCCTTTTAGGCGAGCTCGTTATATATATATAAGGCGGAGTTATTAGATACGCTAATATCCCGCCTACAACCCGCTAAGCTGCTTTATATTGCTTAGATATCCTAGTATTCGGGCATACCCGATATATATCTATAGGTGTACACTAGTATAATATACGATATATACAACCTCTATTTCTTAGGGGCTGTAAACCTATAATAATACTATATAGTATAGCTGTGCTTGCTCGCTTAGCCGAGTCGGTTGTTAGGACTAAAGAGGTTATACGTAATTGGTATATAACCGGGCTCGAGTAAAGCTAGGGTCTCGATGCCTTAGGCAGGGCTTAGCGCTTAGTAGTAGGCTAACTTGCCTGCCTTCCTCCCTCTCCTTCTAGCTCCTTATCGAATACTACTCGTACCTACTACTACCCTATCTACCTACTAATATACCCTTCTTATATAGTATTCGATCTACCCTTTAAGGGCAGTAGCTAGATAGTCCTTATTTTAAGCTTTTAACGGTATAGCTACGAAAACTATCGATCTAACTATATTGCGCCCGAAGAACGGGACCTATACGTACTACTCTACTAAAACAACCGTACTAATTATTAAGCAAGGCCTCCTATACGGCCTATTACACTAAGTTAAGCATAATAGACCGATACTCGCTAATTCCGCTATATCCGTACTATAAGGGGCTATAATATATTATTAGTACTACCCCTTATTATAATAGCCGGCTTATTACGAAACAATAATAACCGTGCCGCTACTAGCAGCGCTAGCAACGACAATGCTAGTAGCACAGTACCTACTAAAGTGCCTACTAAAGCACCTACTAAAGTGCCTCCTACTAAAGAGCCTACTACTAAGCCTGCCGAAGAACCTATAATTCTAGGTAACGACCTAGAGTTGCCTATTAACGACATTCTTAACAACATTGTCAATCGACGATATAGCTAACTAGCCTTTAGCCCTTAACTATTAGGGAGACTTTAAGAAGCTACTTAAAACAGGCTTACTGCCCTACGTTAAGAACAATAGCTAAGAGATAACCTCCTCGAGCTCCGTCGCCTTTAGGAAGCCCTAATAACTACTACTAAACTAATAGCAGGACCTTCTTTAATACTAGTCTAAAAGAAGGATGCTAAGCTTAAGGACTATACCGTGTTTAACGGCTCTAGTCGCAAGCAATATAACGACTACATTCGTAACTATAAGCTTAACTAGCGCAATGCACTAAGAGCGCTACTAGACGACTATTTACTAGTCGTCTATACGATATAATACATTAATAGCGACCTAAAACGTACCTAGGATAACTATTTTGATTCCCTCGACGACTAGACCGCTATTTAGTAGCAGACCTACAAAACTATTATACTAGACACCCTTAGAAACCCTATACTAAGGCAATAGCATACTTAGGACCTGTACCTTCGAGCTAAATAGAAGACTAATCAATCGGCTCGCTTATTCGAGGCCTATTTAAAAACCCTTAAAGACGACCTTCCGCCTAAGACTAATTCTATATAGATCTCCGAGATACGCCTAAAACTTAGATAGGAGCTTATCCTCGAATTAGACCGTCGCCGTGTGTTTAAATAGGCTAACCTAATACGTATTTAATTTATAGTCGAGGTAGAAATAGCTAAACGAGCTATCTAGCTTTAATAACGACTAGAATTAAGGATCCGACCTGCTAGCAACCGTAGTAACCGTAGCCGCGGAGGAAACTAAGGTTCCTACTATAATAACAATACTAATAATAGGAATAGTAACAATAACCGTAGAAGAGGCCGTAGCCGCCGGCTATATAGAGGAGGCCGCGATAGAGGCCGTAGAAGGGGCTCGTATCCCTACAATACTAACCGCTCGGCTAATAATAGCAATAATAGCTACGGCAACCTACTAACCGGATTGAAGTGCTTTAATTGTAATAGTACTAGCTATCTACTAGGCTAATGCGACAAACCTAAGGACTAGGCCCGAATTAACCGTACTTCCGCTAAATACCGAAAGCACCTCTTAGCGGCTAACGCTATCCCTATAGGCTAACCTTCGAAAAAAGAATAAGCGCCGCACTAACTATTAGCCTTGTACGGCGTAAGACTATCGACATTATGCTAGCTATTATACGTACCTGTCTTATATCTAGGCGCGATACTAACTATAAGGCAAAGGTTATACTAGACCTAGGAAATTCAGTTAGTGCCCTTATTAGCTATCGCCTAGCTAAGCAATTAGACCTTCGACAACTGCCTAGGACTAACCTGCTAACCCTTGCTTGGTTTAATAACGCTCGGCACTTAACCTATAGAGCTTACTATGTCTATATAGCCCTAAGAGATAACCTCGGCAATAAGCGCCTACTAAACTTTACTACCTACGCGGTAGACATAGATAGCCTCCTATCCGATATTGTTATTAGCAACCCTATCCTTAAGTACTATGCTATAGTTATAGACTTAGGCAGTTAATAATAGCGATTTAGAATCGCTAGGAAAGAGGACATTAAATACATCGACATTAGCGAGTGTCCTAACGATATTAGGGTCCTATTTATTAGCAACTTGACACCCGCCTTAGCTAATCCAACTGCCGACCTGCTCGGTAGTAATAACGATAAACCTATGCCCCCTAATAGCATAGACCCTAATTAGCTTACTCGTATACTAGAGCCTATCCGAGAGACCTATATTAATATGTTTGAATACTACCTAGCATCGACATTGCCTATATTCAAAGAGACGGATTATAAGATTAATATTATAGAGGGCAAGGAGGTTCCTTTTAGCCCCCTCTACAACCTTAGTAAACGAGAGCTTACTATATTGCGTAAGTACCTAGAGGAAAACTTAGCTAATAGTCGAATTCGGTATAGCAACAGCCCTGCTAGTGCACCTATCCTATTTGTACTAAAAAAGGATAGTAGCCTACGGTTATGTATTAATTACCGTAGACTTAATGCTGTTACTATTAAAGACCGCTGTCTACTTCCGCTTATTAACGAGACCCTCGATCGCCTTTCTAGCGCTTACTACTACACTATATTAGATATTAAGGACGTATACTATCGCATCCGTATCCGTAAGGGTAATAAATAGAAAACAGCCTTCTGTATCCGCTATAGCTATTTCGAGTATTTAGTTATACTATTTAGGCTAGCGAACGCCCCTATAACATTCTAGTCCTACATTAATCGGGCCCTATTAGGCCTATTAGACTATCTCTATATAGTTTACCTAGATAACATCCTAGTCTACATATATTCGCCTAATATTGCAGAACACTAGGCCGTAGTGCGTAAGGTCCTCGACCGCCTACGAGCCTATAGACTATATTATAAACCTTCTAAATGCACCTTTGCTACTAAAGAGGTGTTATTCCTTAGCTTCCTCGTATTAACCGAAGGTATTAAGGCTAATCCTAATCGGATCAAAACAATTACTAAATAGCCTGTTCCTACGTCTATTAAGGAGCTTTAATCGTTCCTCGGCTTCGCTAATTTCTACCGCCGCTTTATTAAGGGCTATTTACGGCATGTAATGCCCCTAACTAAGCTTACTAAAACTAAGGCTAACCTAACTAGAGAGTTCAAATAGACTAATAGAGCATAAGCCGCTTTTAACGACCTAAAGTAACGCTTTACTAATGTCCCCTTATTGCACTATTTTATACTAAGCAAGCAGATCTATATTAAGACTAACGCTTTATAGTTCGCTATATCGGCTATTATATCCTAGCAATCAGATAAGGACTATTACTAGCACCTAATTGCCTTCTTTTTACGAAAGATAATCGATATAGAGCGTCGCTACGAGACCTACAAGTAAGAGCTCTTAGCTATTATTAAAGCCTTTAAGTATTAGAGGCACTATCTCGATAGTGCATAGCATACTATTTAGGTCTACACAGACTATAACAACCTCCGTAGCATTACTAAGGTTACTAGGGTTATAGGTCGATAGGCTAGATAGGCCGTCTACCTCGCTAGGTTTGATTTTAATATATTATATCGGCTAGGCGTAAGCAACCCTACTAATAGCCTATCGAGGCGACCTAATTACGATAGCGAGACCTAATACATCAATTCTTTGTTTCTAACCCTATAGTATAAGATTGCTATAGCCTGTATTATTAATAAGCAAGCGTAGGATAAGCGGACTTCCGGACCCCGCGGCGGTAACAAATACTATAGCGGAGTTGTCGTTCTTCTAGTGCGCGTTAGAAAGGACGTAGATCGCTCGAGCTATAATAACTCGAGTAAAGACATTGCTATCTATAGTAATAGCCTATATAGCGATAGCACTATAGAAGAGGTTGTAGTAGTTCCGGCTACTAGTGCTATTAGATATATATAATACGTACCTCGTTCGATAGCGAGGGTGCTATTAAATAACCTTACAAATAGGGATAGTTAATCGTTTATAGATAAGCTATTACGTGCTTAGTAGAGGGACGCCTTTGCTATCGAGCGTATTAATAGGCTTGTAAGTAGGCGAACGACTCGATCTAGTAAGAGTAACAATAATTAGTCGATCGACGACAAGGGTTACTTAAAGTTTAAAGGCAGATATTATATCCCCGCTAAACAATCGATTAGATAAGAGCTTTTAAAGAGGCACTATAATAGTGAGCTCGCTAGTTACTATAGCATAGAGAGGTCGTACGAGTTACTATCGCGCACATACTACTAGCTAAATAGTAAGCGGTATATAAAGGAGTATATATAGACCTATATAGTATACTAGCGAGTTAAAGCACTAAAGCACTTGCTATTCGGCGAGCTGTCTTTACTCCCTGTTCTAAAGAAGCTATTTGCTAAGCTAACAATAGACTTTATTATAGGCCTTCCGCCTACTAAGCGTAGGGGCAGTAAGGACGTATATAATGCTATCCTTGTTATAGTAGACCGATTTACTAAAGGCGCTCGATATATCCCGGCGCGGAAAGACTAGACTGCTATTAATATAGCAGAAGCGCTATAGAGTAATATCTTCTATACCTATTAGGGAACCCCTAAGGGGATAGTCTCCGATAGGGGCTCGATATTCATATCTTACTATTAGAGCGAGATTTGCTTATAGCTAAGACTAAAGCATCGGCTATTAATAGCCTTCTATCTACAGACTAACGGTTAAATAGAGAGGCAGAATGCTACTCTATAGTAGTACCTGCGTAGCTATATTAATAAGAACCCCGAGGATTAGGTTAACCTTCTATAGCCTATAGAATTCGTATATAACAATAGTATACATTTAGCAACTAAGATCTCGCCCTATATAGCTATAATAGGCTAGAACGCTACTATGCTATAAGACCTACTATCGCTCGAGGCCGAGCGTAAGGAAAGGGAAGCGCGTTAAGTATCCGAAACACTAGCGGCTATTAAGAGGGTTTAGAAGATGCGAGAAATCTATACTAAGATAGCCGAGAAGTTAACAAAGGCTTAAGAGTACTAAAAGACCTACTACGACAAGTACTATACGCTAAGGACCTTTAAATAAGGCGATATAGTTATGCTAAGCACTAAGAACCTCCGTATCCGCAAGCACCTATCCCCTAACGGCAAAACAAGGCCTAAGCTCGTACTAAGATACATTAGTCTATTCCGTATTCGAGAAGTTAAGGGCTCCTCCGTATAGGCCTATTAGTTATAGCTTCCTCCTTATTACACTATCTATAACACCTTCTATATATCTCTCCTTAAGCTATATTACCTACGCGAGGGGGATAAAGCCTCTACTAAATACGAAGACATACTAGCGGATAGTAAAGAGCTATAGTCTATAGAACGCATTCTAAAGTACCGGACTAGGTAAGGTAAGAAGGAGTACCTATTAAGATAGCAAGGCTATTTACCTAAATAGGACTTATAGGAAGCTAAAGGTTCCTTTAAGGATATAACTAAGTTGTTAGATAAGTATTAGACTAGTATAAAGAATAAGAAGAAGGCTAAGGGCCTATAATGTCGCCTAGGAATAATACTACCCCTAGGGTGCTATTAGCTAACTAATTAAAGACAAGCAATTGTTAGCAACAAAGGACAATAAGACTATACCCGGCGCGCTACGACGCGTTAATTAATTAATCGCATGCTCTTTTAAGGGCTCTACCTCTTTACTAATGCGCCCTATAAGGCCCTTCTCCTAGTATTTAGGTCCCCCTCTTGTTCCTTTATTCTATTAAGGCCTAAGGCCTAGGCGGTTAATAGAGGCGGCGCGCGCGCGCGTAGGCGAATGGTGTTAGTAATAATAATAGTAACGACGGCGTTACGCTTATGCTAAAGGGCGACACGGCCGGCGCTGCAGCACATTTTATTGAATTCTACAACGACACTTTCACACTCACGTATGGCACGTGACAGCTTGCGCGATATTGGTTGTTGTTGGCTTGAGAAACAGCCCTGCCATCGGTTTTCCATACGCGTGACACTCGTTCATTGCAATTGCCCTTGATTGCCATCGCCATCCTCACACCACACAGCCACACTACACTTCGCCTGGTGTGCTGGGTGCTGTGTGCTGTGTGCTCTCTTTTCCGATTTTCTACTTTTCTTGCTCGCTGCTTTCTTTCCCTTTGCTCCCATATCCAAGCACATCAACCGCCTCCACACGCCCAACCTCAGCCTCAACCTCATCCTCATCCTCGTCCACTCGCCTCCACGTCGCCTCCTCTTCACCGTCGCAACCAACCGAAAGCCTATACCTGCCCGAAATCCGAACTCCCTTGTCATGCGTCATATACACTTTTCCAGCTGCAAGAGCAGATGGCATTCACAGCCTTGGCGGTATTCCGTGGCTTTTCCACTTCTGCGAGTGCGCCTCCGCCATCGAAAAGTGTTCGCCGGCGCGATCCATTCTGCGGCGTGCTATAATTTATGTGCAAATCTGTACATCGAATCGTATTATCTTGAACCATCGTCACGTTTTCTCATGATGCCAACGACGTGCACGACGCTTCCGCGCGTCGGTCCATGTGGGAGGCTTCAGTTTCGAGCGCTTTCGCCATGACGTGCGTGACTGCAGTGCATGTTAGCATCATTGGATTCTGTCATCAGAGCACCCTTGGTTACCCACTTGGCCAAATCACCGCTTTCTCGAGCATCATCGCTGTGACTCTGAGAATCTTGCTTCCGAAGCCGCACGAACTCAACGCCACCCCGTTGTGCATGCCCGCCGTCGATGCGTTGAAGTTGCTAGTGTCCATCACGAGAAGGTTCATCTGCTGCACCCGCTTCTCCTCCATCACGCTACAGATCGTCTCAATCTTGCGCAGCAGCTCGACATCCTCCGTCTCCAGAAGCATGATGGCCGGAACTTGCGTGTAGTCGATGGAATCACGACCAAGCACACCGAGGTATCGCCCAGCTCGTTCCTGGATAGTAGTGGCCCACTCCGCAAGTACTTGTACGCAGTCAAAGAAGCAGATTGCCGACTGGATAGGCAGCTCTTGAGCAATCGGGTCCAAGTATGTCAGGCTGCACGTACACGCAATCGTCAGAGAGTCAGCCGCATAGTATGCCGCTTTGCGCAGATGACGTTCACGCCTCGTAGCTGTCTGATCTGCCGACTGCGCTTTCGACATCCTGCGTTGCATGATTGACTGCCGTCCTTCACCCGAACCTGACTTCATGCCATCTTTCGATCCTGAGTCCGCGTCCACTTCTTGGCCAATGGAATTTGTTGGAGTCGGCTCCCCGCCACTTCGCAATTCTTCCGCCATGCGATCAAACTCGCGCGCCCAGAACGCCTCGGCGGTGCGACCAAGATTCAAATATAGTCGTACAAAGGCAAGGTCGAGGAGAGGTATGCTGTCAGCGGCGAGTGGGCCCATGCCGAAGGGGTTCGGTCGCTCCAATCTGTGCCGGTCATTGGCTTTCCAGGCAGCTTGCCAAGCATTCAACGCCGGCTGAATGTGTGCCACCATCGACTCCGTCTCTTGAACAGTCCACTCACGTCCACGGTGTCGACTTCGCGTCTCCCAGATGTAGTTATGGAGCGCATTGATGAGGACCAGACAGCCGAATGTGCTTGGTCTGATATCGTTCTCGCCATATACATCTCCGCTTCCAGGTCCGTTATTGCTGCTGTTGTACGCGCTGGCGGCATGATCGTTACCGACCCGCTGATTAGCTGTCAGTAATGTGCTCAATGCGCTGGCAAAAGAGACAGAAGTAGCCTCAGCCCTCGCCAGTCCACCGCGGGTTTGCCACTCCTCTGCGCTCGCTGCCTCATACAGTTCCTCTTCACACGGCAGGTCAAGAAGGATTTCCGAGTTCATGATCGTAGGAGTCTGATTGTAGGCAATCATGAGAATGCTTGAGAGGATGAAGATGGCGAAGAAGCATCGCTTTCGCTCTTCGCGGTCCTTCCACTGTATCCACTGAGCTTGCACATCTGTCTCCTCCTGCTGAGAATTAGACCCGTCGCCATTCATCTCGGTGTCTGTGTTCGGTTCCGATGTCTGCGGAGATCCATTCGGCGACGATCCATGATGTGGCTGCGCCAGGTTTGCTGCCCGTGCGAGACTGACCAGCGCAGCAATGTGGTTGCTGGCAATATCAGCAGCAAGTCTATCGCCGCAGTGGTGTCCGTATATGACGGTAAGCAACATGGCTTGTACCAGCCACAGTGGTGTCTCTCCAGCGGCTTGTGAACCATTCACAGCAGCAGACATATCAGCCTTCCTTCGCTCCTCCAGGTACAACTGAATCATCTTTTTGGCCGCTTCGAACAAGTCTTTCGATGCAGGGTGGTCGTACTCGTACAATGCACCGATGGCTGCCATGCCTAATATGAGGCATCTGGCACCTCCCTTCTCGGCAGTGTGAGCGGCATAGCTCGTGGGTGAACCTCTTTGTGGTGGGGTGGGTGCACTCGCAGCTGCTTCGATGGTATCAAATGAGAGCGTGGGGAGATGGGCTATCGGCAAATGCGGGTGCGCATACTGCATAAATGCCTCGATGTATCTCCGAATGTCAGCTGTGCTTGGTAACGTAGGACCATTGGCTTGCGTGGACGGCCTTGAACCTCCGGCAGGAGAGAGTGGTGAGCTCACGGATGGCTGTGAGTACTTTCGAGTAGTGTGGCCGCCGAAGACAGAAGGCTGCGCTAGGCTGTTCAAGAGTGCTTGGCGTGTTGAGTCGGTGATAGAGTCGGTCGACATTGAAGTCACTGAACTCTGTCTGGCGCTATTGCTCATGGAAGATGACGAGATGCTCGGGCTGTTCGAACCAAAGTTGGAGAGCGGGTTGCCGAAGAAGTTGACACCCTGGACTGGCGCGGCTTCATGCTGGCCAGATTGTTTCTGCTGCTGCAAGCTATGCTGCATCATCGCTTGATGGAAGTACTCGTTGCCTGTAGGAGTTGGGTCTTGTAGGCTGGACGGAGAAATGGTACCATTCGCATCGAGATTGGGTAATCCGCTGCCCAAAGCTTCCAATTGAAATGGTCCTTGAGACGTGTGCGATATGGTCTGATGCAGAGACAGATCCGGCTGTTGCCACTGGAAGTTGTTCTGAATCGGGATGCCATTTTGACTGCTGACCATGCTGTCGTCGAAATCAGCTGGACTATCTCCGCTGCTCATTCTTGAGGGTGAGGATTCTTCGACAGCGTTCTCATTGTCGTGGCCATTTAGCATATTCATGTTCCAATTGCGCATCCAGCCAAAATCGTCGTCGATCGGAACTTGCTGATTGGTGCCAGGAACGATTCCAAATGGCATATCCGAGGAAGAAATCTGTCCAGCAGAGCCGAAGTGTAAAGCTGCCGGATTGATGGTAGTATGGGGAGTGAACAACTGATCAATATCGAAGCCGGCAAAGTTAGCCTGGGGTGGCGCCGTCCGCAAGGAATTCGTCACGTCGAGCTGATTGATATGGTGTGTATCGAGTTTTGGCAGGCCATGCACATTTCCATGATGCCCCATAGCTGTCGACATGCCACGATAGCCATAGCCACCAGGACCTGGAAGGCCACCCATCATCCCGTGCTGTCCGATTCCAATTCCCAGCGGATTCATCTGATTGATCTGGGCGTGATGTCCATCAAGCAGGCCAAGCGAAGACAAGTCGATGTGGCTGATAGTGTTAGCTCTGGGGCGAACGTTGTTAGAAGCCATGCCATTGGCGCCCCCGACATTGATATTCGCAACGGAATTCTTGCGCACTCTGCCATTGGCATTGGCCCCAGTGCCGGCAGCGCTTTCTCGTCGTCCTTGTCGAGGTCGGGTCTGAGGGTTGGTCATATGCAGTTTTTGCTGGTGACGAAGTAATAGATCTCTTCGCGCGAAGCATCTTGTGCACTCGGGACACTCAAATGGCTTCTCTTTCGTGTGCGATCTTTCATGTCGCTTCAAGTGCTCCAGGCGTGCGAACGAACGACCGCACGTGTTGCACACATGCGGTCTCGGTTTGTCAGTCTTCGGCGGGGGAAAGTTGCCATTCGTTGCGCCATTTTGACTACCATTGCCGGCCTTCCCGTTGGTTGTGGTGTTGGCAGCTGCGATGGTGCATCGTCAGTATTCGACTGTTTGTACAGCAAGTGCTTCTCCACAATGTGTAAAATTCATACCGTTGGTCGTGGGAGCATTGGCAACCTTCGTTGTCGAACCTGGGGATTCGCTATCCGGCTCTGGCTTAGCGATTGCTTCAGGTTGCATGCTCCGAAGCTTCTGACGATGGTATTAAAGTACGGCGTTGCAATTGATCCAAGAAATAAATTATGTGAGAAGAAGAAGAAGAAGAAGAGAAGAGAGTCGGCTACTGGTCGATGGCGGAGTCGGAGGGTAGTGTGAGGGGAGCACGACCACAGTCGCGAACGCTCATCAGAGGCCGTGGGCGTTGGGATTTTCGGGAAGAAGAATGCTGAACGGTGGTCCTCCAACGACTCCAGCGAGTTCCCGCAAGCAGAAACGCGGTGTCTTGCCTCGAACGTCAAGCTTTGCTCTATCCGGGGTCGCTTCGAGCGCAGGGGTTGATGCGAAAAGTCGTGTCCCACAGACGATATTGATATTGTCGTTGGGTAACAGATTATTCGAAGGGCAGCAAGTCCGGAAGCTCTGCAAGTGCGAAGTTGTGGGAAGCAAGTGCGATGTTGCGTGCTTGTCTGACCGAAGGCTCGATGCGGTATGGACGCTCAGCGCAGAGCGGGTCGCAAGTGGACGATGGACGAGGGAGTCTAAGCAGAGCAGACTTTCAGAGGTTCTGGGTCTGCGTCAGCTGGCATCCGCGCATACGCCGGCTATTCTAGGCTAGCAGATAGACTTTTGCTCGTGCGGCGTGCCGCTAAAGCACTTACACGAACAGTGAATAATGGTGGAAGGGAAGTGGCAGCCAGGCAGCGTGTGCAGAGCAGCGGCTAACTCTATTGCCAGGAATGAGACGAGACGAGACGAGCTGCGCGAAGAGGCTGTGTGAAGTTTCTGTGGCCCTGTGGTGTCGGGTGCAGGCTGGAGGCTGGAGGGAGCTTGGGGGCTGGCAGGCGGCAAGCTGCCCGTTCTCGACTGCAGTGTTCAGAGTCAAGGAAACGATGGAGGTGAATCGACTGTGCGGTCACAGAGCAAAGAGCTTGCCAATAATAATGACCAGGCGAGTATTTGGGGGGAAATCTGGGGTTGCACTCTGGAGACTGGAGACGGGTGTCGATGATGGGCAACGGGCATCCTGGAGCGCACAATGGGCGGCAGCGCCGGTGCCACTCTCCGAGCCCGATGCTCAGATCAGTGGGCAGTCCTCGCGCGCGCAGGCCTCGCAGCGCTCGCCGCTCGCCGGGCCTGTCTGCTACATACATACTACTCTGCTTTGGTCGGCAGATGTCTTCCGGGAAGACCGCTGTCCAGCGTGCACTGTCCGCGCAGCCTGCCTGCCTTTGCCTTTGCCTTTGCATTACCTTTCTGCCTCTGCCTCGCGCACCCCTTGGCACTTCTTGCACTGCGCAGCGCCAGCATCGTCGCCGCCACTGATTCTGTGCCCACGTCCACCGCTGCCTGAGACGCCGGCCGCGCTGTCAATGCTGGATGGCATAACGACGCCGTGCATCGCCAAATTGCTGAGCATTGGCTCCGTCCGGGCGGCTTCCATGCGCTGATTTGACAGGGTTTGCGTCGCAGGCACTGGCACTGGCACTGGCACTGGCACTGGCACTGGCACTGGCACTGGCACTGCACTGCACTGGCACTGGCAGGCTGGGCTGGGCTGGCGCGGGCTGGGCTGGGTGCTGCAAGGTGTGGAACATGGTCTTTTGGCCTCGGACTTGTAGAAACGCTATGCCTCAACGCTGCTAGGCCGCGCCGCCTGCTCGCCGATGCTGATGCTGATGCTGTTGTTGCTCGAGTCCAATCCTGCCGCGCCAGCTTCATGCCGTATGAGACGCACAGTAGACCCGGGGCAGCGGCAGCGCCTGTCTCGTCGGAGTGGCTCCTGCAATTATGCCTATGCCCGCGTTGCGCACGCGGTTCTTCACCATCGAGACGAGCACGAGCCTCTCTCCACCTCTCTAACAATGGCTTCCTGCCACCGCAAACTGTCTCACAGCACGGCAGACGAAGTTGGTGCAGTAGCCAGCCGATCATCGGCATCGCAGCAGGTGCAGGTGCAGGCGCAGGCGCAGGTGCAGGTGCAGGTGCATCTACGACATGACAGGCCAAGAGCTGGCCGGTTGTGACCAACGCTGTGGGCCAGCGTGGTAGAACTAACGCTACCACACTTTGCACGCCGGACGGGACCAGCATACAAACCGACTACCACCTTCATCGCTGCTCGCGCTGCCTCGAGCGATGAGCAGGCTGTCGAAATACTGACCACATGGCTCTCGGCATCGCGGTCGGCTCTGTCCATCCTGCTGTCTATCGCTTGCTGCAGGTTGACGCGGTCGGCCGGTGGCAACGGCAGCGGCAACGGCAACGGCGAATCATCAGCTAATTTCTCACCTCACAGAATAGAGAACGCGGCCAGGAACGCACGAAGTGGCAAGCAGGCCGCCTGCCGTGTGCAACTGCATTGTGCATTGATTAGGAACGTCTGAACTATCACGCACGCACAAGCAGCGCGCGAGCGGCGAAGGGTCCACAGACTTAGTGAAGTTAGAGAGACGGCTTCATGCATGGCGGAACCTGCAGCGTGAACAAGGGCTCGGAGGCGAATCACTGGCGCCAAGCCTGGCTCGACAATCGAGTCCAGCGCAGCCGCCGCAGCGATGCAGAGTGCAGACGTGAGATGCAAGCTTGCGGCCAGGTAGCTCATGCAAACGACTGTACTTGTGACCTCGTCCCACGCCACTCGGGCCCATCTTGTTCAGCCCGCTATAACCGGACGTCATCCTCTTCGGCACGGGAGCACAAAGTCAAGCAAATGAGAGCCTCCAAAGCCGGTCCTACTCTCATCATCATAATACACGCCCTTCGCCCGTCCACACGCATCGTCACTGCCCTTCTGTGCACCTGACCGCTCTGTGTTCGTGATGTGTGCGCGAAAAAGCGCCGTGTTTCGTGGTGCGCGAGGATGCGCTGCAAGAGGGAGGCATTGGTGCTCTTGCTGCAAGCCTGCAATCTGCATTGTGATTATTCCCTCCGCTGGCCGCTCGATTCATGAGCATGCAACGGCTCGGACTCTCTGACCCTCGACCTTGGCAGCCTTTCAAATCATACCTACCATATGCAGCTAGACCGCCCCAGATTCTATGCAGGCCATATGCTTAGCGCATGCGCCTCCGTTCCAGAGCACGCAGGCTTTCGTCAGATTGACCGGTGCTGATTGGAATCGCTTGCATCCCTATGAACTCTGAACAGCGGCCTCGCTCTGTCTTGCACACGCGAGCCGTGAGCAGCAAAAGCAGCCACGGCCACCGCTGATGATTTCTCCAAGCCAGCCGAACCGTCACACTGTCAATCAATATTGTACCCTGGCAGTGTGGCTCTTGCAAAGTATCATCAGCCGTTCTGACATGCGAAGCTGCAGAATTCGATCGACAGGACGTTGGGAATGATGACTTTTAGAAGTACCAGACGTAAGCGAGCACGCCGAGGAGTTAGAACTAGAGAAACGCCTGCTGGATTCACCAGATTGGAAACAATGCAAACGCCGCACTGTTCACGCGCTGCATTGTGGGTAGCCGCTTCTCTACAATCGAACGTCTGCTCTGTGGAGGCCCCACTATCTAATACTGCACAATACAGTAGAATAAATTGAACCCAGACGGAGTCTGCCGGCGAGCAGCTGAAGACTCGCTAGCATTACTGGTCGCGACGGTCGCGACGCTTTTGGCTTTTAAGGGTCTGCAAAGCAGTTCCCGAATTCCTTCAACCGCTACGGCGAGGCGAATCATCTGTGTAGATCGCAAGGACACGAAGTCAGGCGACATGTCTATATACAGCTGGGCAAGGGAGTGCTGGGCAGGAAAGCCGATCGTGTGTGAATTGAGATCTAGACAGGTCCCGTCCCGACCAAGATCGGATGTGTTTCTACTTGTGACACCTCAGACACTACTTCCCGAGCGGCGGTGTTACTGATTTAGACGCCCACACGTGAGTATGAGCCTTGTGCGACTTAGGTTGTCAACGGCTTGCGCAACCAGGGTTATAACGAGCGAGTAACGAAGCTCCTCTGAAACTCCAAAATCACTACAATAATGTCTTAAGCCGCGCTTCGATCAGCGGCCTAGTGATGTGCGTGAGACTCGCCGCCCATCGCAAGAACATCATCGTCGATGCCCAGCTGTCTGCCGTGTATGCACGCAATCATGGCGAGCATCATTATTGGCGTCAGCTCGTTCGGACGCAAAAGTCGTCGCATGAGAATGACAAACCTGAGGGTCCTGAGCTCATATATGGAATTGGTTGGTCTCCTAAGCTGAGCAGGCCGATCAGCTTCTGGCAGCGATATACCTGCTCTGCCCCACCATTCCCCCGCGATCATGCTAGCTGGAGCTGCAGAGCTGCAGCCTGCGAGCGAGCTTCTTTGAGCTGCCCGGCTAGTTATCCCTTGCGTCGCTGTGCGCGAGCATTCTCCTCGTGGCTCGAGCTGGGCATACCGTGAGCTGGTCTCCTGTCGGCTCTGCAAGGCTTAAGCTTCGCATTCACTGTATTCGTCAAGACGAGCGAGTCAGGTATGTGACTATGTGTGCGCAGGCGCCGTCATCGCCGGAACATTCTTGGCTGCCACGTGAGCGTCTACTGCAAGCCTGACCAGGCGTGGCGCCGAAAGCATTTCTGGCGTGAATGACGAGGGCAGAACCTGACTCGATATCGGCCAACTCGCGAGCGGCCAGGCTGCACTTCCTACACTTACACACATGAAATTTACGCTGCTTGTGAACTCGACGGCAACTCGGCTCGAAGCCAAGGGTTGATCTCTATGCACTATCCACTGATACTTTCATATACCCACACATCCCAAAGATGGATCACTGTGGGCAGACCAGTGTTGTTGAGAATCCGTCGGCGCTTGATGGAGCATCTGAGCCGTTGAGAAACGCCCAGCGCTCCACAGACCCGCCCTCAGTAGGAGTTCGGCGATATTGTGGTGGAGAGACCGTATGGAGTACATAGTCATAGTATGCCGAGAGTTGGCCGTTTGGGTTATCGAGAACTCATGGCTTGGCCGAAAAGGCGAAGTCACAATAGAGAATAGCACATGTTCCTGCAGCGAACCGAGCGGAATCTTCATCTACTCATTTCTTGTTTTTGCCTTTCTTCTTCTTGCCACCGCCTGCGCCTTGCGGGGCTCTTACTTCGCTTGCGACAGGAGCAGCTGTCACGTCTGCTGTAGATGTGGGTTTATCTGAAGTTGGAGCGTCATCCATGACTATATCGAGAGCTGTGCATACCTTAGCATCCAGGCAGTAGCATCCCAACAAGTCCGTTTCTCACCTTCTTGCTGCTCAGGCAGAGCAGCCATGTGTCTCCCAGCACGGCCCAAGCTATTGATCAAGCGACCTACATGCGCTGCTTTGTCCGTCTGAAATTTGAGCACAACTCCAGAAGCCGGATCATAGGTTTTCAATGTGAGGGTTGCGACCTGCGCTTCGGTCGCTGCTGCTGCTGCTGTATCTGCATGGTCCTTCTCACTGTCCCTCTTTCGCTTCAAAAGCTTTTTCTTCAGTGCTGGCGATTCAGGGTTTGGAATATTGTACTTCGTGGTGATTCTGGTCTAGGAGGAATCGTTAGAACTGGATTTCCAGGGCTTTGCGCTCTCTGATGCACTTACGCACCGTAGTCGGTCGCGCCTGCAACAGCAGCATAGACTGCTGCTGCCATTCTTCGGCTGTGGCCAGGTAGACCATCTCCTCTGTTCTGGTGTTATTTTGGGGGTCGTAGAGGCCGGGAGCTCTTCGCGGAGGTTGAGTCGCGACTGCGCCAAGACGCACAGACGCTAGCGTGGAAGTAGCCACTTCATGTGCACACGTACTCTTCCCTCCAGTGAATATTATCAACAAACTTATCCGCTCTCGCCGCTTTCTTGCTGGCGCTGGAGACTACAAGCTTACAACAGAATTTTGACATTCGCTGGGAGTTCATAATCCTGTGGCTGGACCGGAGAAGGCAGAAGGGGAGTACCAAGAAAAAGATCGAGCGAGTCATTGCCACGAAGTTCCTGTCATCGATCAAAGAAGACGACATCAGTGGCACGCTCTGTTGGCCTGATCGATTGCAACAATTTCCTGTTGAGTTGTCCCTCTGGCAAACTTTCTTGCAAGTCTCCATCATGACATCAGATTCGAAGCCACTCGACGACGAGCCTGTCATGGACAAGCTGATGTCTCTGGCGGAGCGCTCTCGTGTCCTTCTAGCAGAATTGGAATCATTTCGGCACCATCTTCGAACCGTGCGTCAGGAGCAGCATGTCGAAATCGCCCATTTTCGAGGCACGGTACAGTCAGAGCTGAGCATGCTTGAACGACTTGCAAACAAGCCTGAAAGCGAGTCAACATCGCATGTGGCTAGATCATCCAATGTAAGTCGATCTCGGGCCCATAATCTCATCTTATATCCTTACACACACCTTTTGATGTCATTGTCCATTGCTGCCGCATCTCACAGCAACGAGACGGAGCTGCGAGTGAAGAGCAGGGCGGCCTATAGGGATCTCCGCCTGTCTTATCTTGTCACAATGACTAACATATCTAATTTCCAAGGTTCCGTTTCTTGAAGCGGTCTGGAGCACTGCAAAGAAGTCAGAGAAGGTCCTGGCCTTGACGAAACGGATCTATTTCAATAGTCCAAGCAAGTCCTTGTCGCAGGCTATGCATCACGTCAATCTGGGCCCGAAGAAGCGTCCAATGGCGAAAGGATCGAAAGACGCAGCTGTGACTGTCGACGCGATCACGGAAGGAGGCCTGAGATGGATCAAAGTGTCGCTCGTCACCAATAATCGCATTCTCTTCGACCTAGCCAAGCAGGGCTGGAACTCGGGAGGCTCTGAAGATGAGGAAGAAGAGCAGGACTCAAATGTGACCATGATTGAGGAGGAATCTGATGTTCCGCTCGTCAGAAACGCGAGAGATCTATGCAACGCGGCACAGTCGTACAGGGTCCGTACGAGAAAACCTCAGGTCCATCTTATCTTGCCTCGAGTACAAGAAGGAGAGACAGACAAAGTCGATGATGTCCTAGATCTTTGCCGAGCAGCTGGTGCCGTCCTACATTGCGGCGGCAATCTCGACACGCCACCCGTTCTTGACGATGCTTTGCCGCGGATGGCTCCTGATCCCATGTGGGCATTTTCAGAGAAGCTTAACATCGACTGCACTATACTTCTGGCTCTTGTCTCTGATTTCTCCCATTCGAAAGTATCAAAGGAATCTTGGTTCCACAAGGCGTTGCGACGCCAAGTGGAGATCGAAGATAACGAGAATCTTCTACCTTCTCTTCTCTATCCCGCAACGCGTCGCCACATTCTGGTATGCACAAAAGAAGCCTCGAAACGCATGCGAGAGATCGTCTCCACCATTGGTACACCTTCCGAAAAGGCCCGAACTGCAATAATGATGGGCGATGATAATTCCAAATCTCAGGAAGACTTGATCAACGAAATGCAGCAGTGGTCGGCGTACGAAGTTCCGGCAGATTGGCTCCTACCGATCAGAGACGTTGACCGAGATGAAGACCACTGCCTGGACTCTTTACCTGCCGTAGCATCATCTGTGGCAGAGCACATGACGGACATCAATAAATCTGTCTTTTTACATGGATGGGGAACAGGACGAACAACCATTTCCAGCAACAGAACTGTCGTTAGGCAGCTTGAGACCGACTTGGAGAAGTATGATGATCTGCCAGAGACGGCGTGGCCAAAGATCTGGCTCTGCCCAACGTCTCGGTCGCTTGTCGGCAAGGAGAAGCGTGGTGCTAAGAAAGAAGGAGCCTGGCCGTTACCAGATCCGTTGTGAGTGCGCCGGCTACAACAGCATGTTGGCGTCTTCTAAGCGGTCTACTGACAAGCCATATCTATGGTGACCAGGCGCCGAGAACAGCAACGTAGAAATGGACTCGACGTGTTGTCAATGCGCAATGGTTGCGAAGTGACAGACCTTCGTCCGAATGGCTACGAATGTACGTGTTCTCTACTGTGTTTACCTATCCGTTCGATCTTCGTGGCTCGGCGAGAGCTGGGTTTGCAGCATTTCATCTCAATGCCATATTCGAAGCGAAGACTTACGAATCGCCTTTGGCTTTGTGCAGAGTTTTGTTCAGCCAGAATGTAGAATATTTGAATAATTGTCTAAACCGAATGCTAGGCTGACATGACACTTGGTAGGTGACGAAGTTCTAGCGGCGAAGAATGCAGCGGCGCAAACGTTTCAAAGAAACGGCGATCGATCTTCGTCCCCTTGTGACGAAGAATCTAACGTCGAGCGTGCGTCAGAGACTGGCCACCATGGACCAAGCGGCAGATCGAACGGCCATCTCAAAAGCACATGAAGAAGACGGGGTAAGATTGTTGGACCATTCAGAACTGGTGCATCGCATCATCATCCTACTGGAAATTATTCTGTCTGGAATCGATGTAGCCTGGTATCAAATAATCTGCCGGAATCTACTACCGGTAAATAGAAGGCAAGTTCGGATCATAGTTCAGAAAACGTAACCCCGTACCCTGCCAATAAACCGCAGCCTTGCTGTTAAGAACCAGGCTGTGTCGTCTAGAACGAAGGACATAGGCTGGGATATACATGGCTCTCTCGACAGTGGTTTGTAGCAAACTGGGCTGGTCGCTGCAGCGAAGACATCTTAATAAGCCCGTGACTCGACCTTTGACGGGTTGGAGCACGGCAGTCCTTCTTCACGTCACGACTAGGGCTTGCACAAAGATTGTTCCTCGTCATCGACGTTCCTCAACCCGCTCTTCAAGTCGAAGACTATTCATGCCTAGTGCAATCAAGACTTACATCACAACGTAGATATTCACACATGACCATAGACTGGTTCTAAAACCGACGGCGTTCATCGCGATCATAGCCTGTCGCGGTAGTCAAGAAAAACAATCCCAAAACATGCCATCCCCGAACGGACACTACTATCACCGGACGAACCCTTTCCCCAGCAAACATCCTACAAGCAAGAATTTTTACACTTCCGCTAAACTTTTTCATACGTCCGTGTTTCGACCGGGTGAGCTGTAAGCTTTTGACAAGCATCCCTTGCAAGCTTTCAGCCATTGACTTTGTCCAGGACCCTATCCGCATCTCGATATTGCTGCGGATCTTATTTACAACCCCAGTCATCTCATGCTAGGTAACATGTAGTGGCACTGTTAGTTATTGATTAAGAGACGAACTAGCTTCTAGGCGACACGCTATTACTGAAAGCAGGCAGCTTATCAACGTGGATCATTCCTATACCCTTCCTTTTCCACGCCTAGCCTCCGGATAGCAGCGGACGAACTTCTGCCTCGTAAAAGCGGACCGTAAGCGAGATGAAGTGTCGGTGATCAGCACATGACATTGCGGCCGTGATCAACATTCACGCGTGCGTCGTGCAATACTACCCTAATATCAGCCGCTTGGGCACGGCATTGCTCGTTTCTAGAACATGATCTCGACCCCTTGGCAATGACCAACACTCGCGCTGGCTTGCTTCACGTTGCTTGCCTGTACCGAGATGCCATATAAGCTTCAATTAGTGAAGAATCTTGCTTGCGAATGTCCAGTGACTACTGGGAAAATCGTAGGAACCGACGCATTGTCATCACAGCAGAAGCCAAATGCAAGGTAAGGCGATGTGAATGCATATTTAGTACCAGGTAATCCATCTTTGCAGAATGCCACCATGGCCGGGAACTCCTTAGAACGAGGGCCGGCCAGGAGAATCCAAAATCAACCAGTAGCTATATCCAGGGAGCAATGAACATACGAGCAGATTCCGTAGTTCTCGCCACTTGTGCCTATCTTATTGTGATGATTGGATAATGTTCGATCCTGCAATGTGAACTTGTGGGAGCAAGAAATGGATCAGCGAGCTTCAGAGGGTACCTTAGGGCAAGTAATTGCAGTGCACATGCCGGACGGAAAGCACTTGCACTGTTGCCGAAGTGAAGCTGTTCGCGGTCGGCCTCTGCCTACCTAAACAGCACTCTCCCGATCGAATAAATCAGGATCCACCAAGGCTCGTTGGTGCCGAAAATTACATTTGGGCCAGATGGGCGAGCCCAGAGCAATCATCAAAGCTTAATGCAACGCTACAGCAGTCTCAGCAGTGCGTATATACTGTTGGTCTTGAGCAGACAACAGGCCATGTAAGTCAGGTAGCGAGATTGAGATATCCTGGATTCGTTGACCTAGACTTTTTCTGCGCTGTACTGCTCGCCAGCGTCGAACATCATGTGAGCTTGTCGCGCTTCGAAGGAAACGCAGGGTATGCCACAGAACTCGCACGGCGCATCTGAACAAGCCTGAGTCCGCAAGTACAGTGGACGCGGATGACCGAAGGTAGCAACATGGCGAGTGTCTGGTGGCAATGCGCACTGCGCACTGCGGCCTGTGGAGCGGCTTCCCGACTTGAACGATCGGCCAGTGAATGGCGTCGTTTGTTGACACGCGATGAGACCTTGGAAGGTGCCACAGGAATCGGCTTCGATGATAAGGCTACTTGCCTCTTCGTCTGCTTGCCCTCACGACCAATCTCGACTTCTACTTTGTGCTGTGTACGCAGGTGTCGATAGAGGGAGTGCGCGAATATTGCAAAGATCAGGAAGCTGCCTCACCTTGGCAAATCTCAAGTCCTATTTTTCTACTTTTCAGCTGATGGCAGAGAGCTTCGGCACTTGCAGATCTTCGTATTCTATGCAATAACCGAACATTGAGCATGACGGAGAAAAGGGTAGAAGCAGACGCAGAAGAAGGACCTGCTGCTCGTATCAGGATGCCAATTTGCGCACGTTGGAGGCAAAAAGGTCGAGCATCGCGCCAAGCCATGGCTCGAACGCGGGAGCAAAAAAGTTCACTCCTCCCTGTTTGGGTTTCTTTGTTTGTTGTTGATGATGGGTGAGGAACAGTTGCAATAACGGTTCCCAGGAGCTACATCTCTATCTCGCTTTCCGTCGGTCGAGCTCATCAAGCGAGAGATAATTGGTTTAGAGAGCTGGTTATTGGTGTTGTGATGTTGATTGGTTGTCGACAAAAGTTGGGAATTTCTTGGCCGCTAAGTAGACTCTTCGATTCGGCGTTGCCGGGATTGAACCGCAGGTCGCAAATTCCTTCAAGCTTGCTTGCTGAAGGTCAGCCGAGGCAAGCTGCGAGCGCGGGAGTGTCGCGCTGAGATTGGCGGCAAATGCGCTCCCAGTGTTTGAGCGACATTAATCTCGTGCCAATATTAACGAGCGCCAGGGCCTTGCGCATCAGATGTCTTTGTGCGTCGAAGGAAGGCCAGTTCGCAGAGGCCTGGCGAGCCTTGTGATGCTGCTTTGCTGCTCGTCTCCAGGCGGTGTGCGTTGGGCTGGCGGCTGCTGTCACCGCTATATTGCTCTGAGGATCTCCGGAGGATCATAGCGCAAGCAGAGCGGTTGTGCAGTGTCCGATCTTCCTTGAGCGAAAGAGCATAGCGGCCGCAGGACAGCGGCCACGCGAGGAGCCTCCTACATATGCTCTGCGCAATCCCATATTCTCTTTATGTTGTCAACGACGCCAAACGTATGCTCATGCAGGCCATATAGCCATGGACACCGCGCCGAAGCTCTTTCATTATCGCGACCAAGGATGTGGCCATCGTCTCACAGAACTGGTCCTGTCGATCTCTTTCGCCGGCGCGACGCTGTTCCTGGATTCACTGGAGGCCTTCTACCGCAGATCCGCACAGAGAACTCTGGCAGTCTCAGTCAAGTGAAAATGAGCTTCCCATTTTCACGTTGCTTAGGTCGGAGGCATCTTGCACTAGAGAGATGAGTAACCTTGGACTCACGCCTTGACTAGGAAAGAGGAGAGCAACAATGACAATATGCGGATGCAGGGCAGATGCAGTCCAGCTTTCTACAATAATGAGCAACCATATGCATGTGAAAGCAGCCGTGGCTGAGGTGAAGTGAAGTGCAAGACAAAACTTGGCAGTGCCGACAAGCCAAGCCCTTTCTCCACCCCGACCGACGGAGCCAGTGGTGGCGCTCATTTGGTGGTCAATTCCTTGCCGTTCAATTGGGTGAGCCGCCAGCTAGCCAACTACAGGGGAGGGTAGGAGGTTTGGGTGCCTCGGCGGTCTCCCCAAGGTACACCCAATCCTTCTTATTAGTCGGAAATGGTTATGGTGGCGTCTGGGCGCATCAGCAGATGGAGGCGACAGTAGTGGCCCAAACCAAACCAGCGTCCCTTCTTTTCTGTGCAGTCCTCCCTATGCGGTAGCACGCGACAACAGACAACCATGCCACAAGCCCTCAGGAGTCTATGCTTCTTCGTCGGTGCCATAGTCGTGCTCGCCGTGCTCTACTCCTCAACAACGCTCCCGGCAACGGCCTCAACATGGAACGTCCCGGAGGCAGCCAAGGGCTTCACAGACAAATTCAAAGATGAGACACCTCCTCCTGCGGCAGACCCCATCTACGAAGACACGCCGACTTCGAATCCGCCGACCGCAGTGTTGGGACTTCCCGACAAGACAGAAGAAGGAGGAGATAAAACAGACGGAGATGCCAACCCACCGGCTGCCACAGCGACATCCATGGCAGATGCATTGGAGGAGCTCAGCAAATCTCCAGAGGAGTTCAACGACGCGAAATATGCCTTTCAGCTCGATCTCAACCTGACCATGTGCGACGCGAACGTGTACGACACCCACCACCTCCGCAAATACATGCCAAAGAACTTCAAAGGTCCAGGAAACCCAACCTTCGCGACATATCTCTCGACGCGCAATGGCACGATCCACGACCCCTATTTCATGGCAGCAATGCAATTGACATATCGCGTCCTATGGGATCCAAGATCCAAGTCGGAAAAGTACCCTCTTACCGTATTCGTGGCACCATTCATCCCGCAGGAGCACCGTGATTTGCTCCAAGCATCTGGCGCAATCGTGCGCGAACTCGAGCTCATTGAATGGCATCCGAACAAGGCCACATTTGGGCGCTGGAAAGACCTGTTTTCCAAGCTCAACATGTGGCGCCAAACAGACTACAGCAAGATTGCCTTTCTGGACCTCGACGCATTCCCATTCCAGAACATCGACGAGATCTTCGACCTCCACGAAACACAGAAATGCATTCGCGAGCTCCTCCCCGAGGAGGACAGACTCAAAGAGGAGGAGATTTGCGATTATACCTTCTTCGGAACACAAGTCGGAGGATACAAGGAGATCAATGTAGGAGTCATGGTATTCCAACCCAATCTCGCCATGCACGCGCGCTTGACTCGCGAATTCTTGCACGCAGACAAATACGACAATTTAATGGCTGAGCAGGCATTCTTGAGCTACGCCTACAGGGAAGATGGTCCTTTTCCCGTGGCATTTGTGGATCGAGTATGGAATGGCTTCTTCCCGCAGGCAGACGAAGAAGACAAGCTGAAGATTGTGCATGAAAAGCTTTGGTCAGTGAACGAACATTTGCCTTGGGGACAGTCGCATTTCGTGAATACGCATCAGGCCATGTGTAAGCTTTATGAGAGCAAGGAGTTCAGGAAAATGCGCGAGGATCTAGGCAAGAAGCCATTTTAGATGAGTTGCTGTCGTTTGCTGCTGTATATACGTGTAACGATATAGATGAGGCGCGAGTCTGGATTATGCTTGTGGGTCAAAATACTAAGTAATTGACAGCAATGGCGAACAGTGTCTTTCTCATCGCAATTTCGTGTCTTGTTCTTCAAGAGGTATCTATATCCAAAGGTCGTTAATCGTTCGTAGGCCTGGTCAGTCCAGCTGTTCTTCGCTCGTATAGCATAAAGGTAGCCTCTCCACCAGTCCCATGGATCATCTTTCACCCCACCATGGCTCCTCTTAAACTATCTCTTCATCGATTCTCGGCAAGCGACAACCAACTCCCTCTAGTACTTGCTCCTCGGCGGTGGAGGATAAAATCCAACCCTCTGATCATGCGAGTAATACTCGTCGCTATAATATGGCTGTCTCGTGCCCGCATATACCGCCTCACCACTCATCCGCCCAACACTCCTACTCCTCGTCCTTACAGCCGGATGTCCGCTTACGCTTCGACTTTGCGATCTCGTGCGCGTAGCTGGAGGCACGTAGATGGTCTCGCGAGTCATGCTCTGCCGGCGAGCTTTCTTGATCCGATGGCGTTGTCGTGCTGATGGATACTCGAGGATCACGTACCAGGCGTGAAGAATGCCGGGGATCCAGCCCAGGAAGCACAAGAGGATGTTTAGGAGGAGTTGCGCACCGCAGCCTGTGCGGATGAATACTGCGACTGGTGGAAGGAAGATGGCGCCGATGGCGAGAATGATGCCGCCCTGACGATATAGCGTTAGTGGAAGGAAGCTCGAATTCGAATACTTTGGGTTGGCACGGGAGCACACGCTTACGAGAGTCATTGTGTCCAAGAAATGCGCGCTGGCACGCTCAGGTACTGGTAGGTCTGCTCAGGTGCGTACTCCGTGTGTTCAACCTGTTCTTCGCACGTGTCACGGTCTGGGTCACTGCTGATGATGATGATGTTGCTCGCGATTCATGATGCATACGAAGGGAAAGTGGGCGAAACTGAGGATGAGCACATGATGGGCTCTTTATCAATTCTTCGCCCTTCTTACTTCATCGCCTCCTTCAATACATGGATCGCATGCTCAGTGCGCCAAGTGCTGTATCACAACGCAGTGACGTCGCCCTGAGCCATCGCGAAATGAGATCCTTGTCGATCAAGCTCCAACCACGACTTCCTCCAACTTCTTCGCCCTGATCCGGTCAATTTGTACCTCTACCGAAGCCTGCAGCTTTTCGGTCTTGTTTGGGCAAGACGGTTGTTACATTGCTGCGGCTTGGAGTCTTACCGGTCGTGCGAGAAGTTTGGTTCATCATTGCTCAAAGAGGCCGCATACAGTATGCTCCGCAAGGCTGAGCAGCTACCGGAGTACCTCTTAGCGTGAGGAGCACGAAATGCATGTCACCTTCTGCACGCCATAAGCTTCTGCACGCCATCTCTGTCTTGCGCACCACGCCGCCTGCACGAGTGGCACCACTTCTGTTTGCGATGGCGCAAGCTATCCCGGAGAGTTGGAAACTCAGTCAGCCAAGAAACAATACAGGAGACATTCTCGTCAGTGCCAGCTTCACCGCAATCGGAATGTGGACTCGAGCAGTGCAGCTTGTGATCCAGATGTCCAAGGCTGGGGCGGCTTGGTGTGTTCAAGACTCCCTCGTGAGCTTAGATTTGAGCTTGTCTGCTGGCTTCACACTGCGCGGTCACTTGTGAATCTAGAATTTCTGGTTTGAATCCTGCAGATCATCAGCTTTTGATTCTGTTCATGTCTGAGGTGACTTGGTACAGAGGTGATACCAGAGAGAGAAGCAAATTCGATCACTTATACATGTATCCATTAGCGATGCTCCGGCCATGAGGCTGCGAACATCTGGATATTTCGTGAGGGTGCAGGCAGGATAGGTTGTGGGAGGCGTGAGCGAAGGCGATGTGGCGCAAGTCAGTGCAGAGTCCAAAAGCTCAATTTGCCTACGATTTCTTCTCCTCTCCGCCTCCATAATAGATTGGAACAGGGAAGCCATGGCGCTTGTAGAGGCCCTGGACTTTGTCGACAAACTTCGACCAGTTGCCCTCGTCTGCTTTGAAGTAGTCTCGGGACATCTGCATGAAGTAGCGCTCGCATGCATGGTTGACCGCGTGTTGTGTGTATAGAGGAGCCTGGTAGGGCTTGGTCGGCGTTAGTCCGTAGAACGCGAGGCGCTGATTCTCCTTCGGTCGACCATCTCGCTCAAGACCAGCGCGCTCTTGGAGCTTGTTGAGGTGAGATCGAAGGGCGGCAAATGACTTCTTTTCTTCTTCCAGGGCCTTCTCCAGATCCTGATTCTTGTGCCATTCATCTTTTAGATCTTTGAATTGATCCTCAGCATGCTTGTTGCTGTAGTCGAGCTGCTTTTGCACACGACCCACATCATTCTCGGCGTCTTTCTTGGCTTGCGAGACCAGCTTCTTGGCTTTTTCGTTGATAGCTTTGACTTTCTCGTCAGCTTCCATCATCTTGTTTGTGGCTTCTTCTCGAGCATAGGCTGCTTCTCTTTGAGCGTTCTTCTTGACATCATCTTCATCGTCCTCGAGCTTCCTAATTCGATCTTCAAGCCCCAATAACTGGTATTCCTTGTGCTTGAATTCAGCCGTCTTGGTGTCAAGCTCCAGCTTATGCTCCTGCTTCAGGGCAGCAATCTCATCAGCATGCCGCTTCTTCGTACGAACGAGCTGTTCTTTGACGAACTTAAGCGTTGCCTCGAGTTGAGAGACTGTCCCATTATCACCCTCTGCTTGAGCTTCGGTTTCATCCTGGTCTTTATTCCCGCCAAAGTATGTCTGCTGCGCGCTGTCCACGGCTGCCTTTTGAATTGTCGAGTTGCTGATTTTAAGGTTGTTGTCAGGTGAGCTCGAAGCAGACGTGGACTGTTCACGTGGCTCAGTCGCTTCGCTGCTCACAGAAGCACTAACTGATGAGGGCAGCGACGTGGAGCTATTGGTACGCCGAGCTTTTGGTGAATTTGACTCGGTGGTCTGTCGCTTGTTCGGTGCAGTGTTTGAAGACTCGTCGTCGTCAGACTCGCGACCTCTCTTCGGTCCCTTCGGCGAATTGGCTCCACTGCCCGGTGGTGTCGGTGGCATGTTGCTAAGCTTCTCGATGAGGTGATCTATAATGTCGTCGCGGTTGTTGCGGTAAAATATCCTCATGTGCTCTGGTGTGCGGTTACGGATAGAAGCAGAGACAGCTGCCCAATCTTCTTCGCCGAAAAGCGCGGCCAAATCCAGATAGTTCTTGGTGATTTCGCGAGGCTGGCTCGCATAGACTCGAGCTGTGCAAGTCTTTAGGAAAGTCTCAGCTTCACCGGCGCTGAAGTCGAGCATGTTGTCCTTGGCCGGCCGAGTGGCAGATGGCTTGGAAGAAGACATTGCTGCGCAGCGCCTGTAGTTACTGTTGGAGGTGTAACGCGATTGAGGGAAGTTCTAAGATTGTTCGAGTCGCTTGGGGAACGGCCAAGGATTCTGAGGCGGTCAGTATGCTTGTATGTATGCTTGGTATCTTGTGACGTGACGTTCGGTAGTGAATTGGTGTCGGAGGCGAAACACTTGGTGCAGGCCAGATCGATCTGTCTTGGAGAGAGAGGGAAAGAAGGTGAGTGGGACTCTTTTTGAAGTGCGGTGCTTGACACTAGCGCGAGTTTTCGTGACAGTTCGTGCGAGTATTCGAGTATTCACTTGCTCACACTTCCAGCAAGGGATCGCGCGATAGCCTTCAGCTGACTGCGCTCTACAGCTAAATGACTGCAGTCCTCTGAATGTATACAGTCTTCTTAATTAATATTGATCCTACAACTGCCGGCCTGGAAATCGATGGGAGAGCTTCCAAAGTGGGTTTGCGCGTGAAAGATGCATCGACTCAGGCTGAGGAGTACCTTTTCAACATCCAGCATCGGGTTATGGCGGGGAAGCAGTAGAATAGAAGAAATTGAATAGGATGTGCGATCGTTGAAGCGGATTTGGTCCTAGTAGATAGTGCAAAATAAAGCAGGTGTCTTAGAACTTGCGCCCGGATCCTGTAAATCATGCAACACCTCAATGCAGAGCACAAAATGCAAGCTACGTTCGCGGGCCAGAATCAGCGATCGTTGCAAAAGATTTCCTTGTCGAAGAAATCACAATGGGCCTGGGTCAGACGGTCTCGCATTTCTGAGGCCTACGAAACGTCTTAGATGTTCAGCCAGCTCAGAGACATTAGTGGAAAGACCTTTGAAACAGCATCAGCTTCATGCGGCCTGCATAGCGGACTCACCAGGCGCAACCTCACGCACAAAAGCCAACCCAATTTCCTCATATTGCCCAGCAGCATCTCAGCCTGGATTCACAGCGGGGCAAAGGTTCAGTGAATTTCCTCTGCTCCACAAATCCCGTGGCAGATGCGAAGTTCGCGCAGCTTACCAAGAAGATGCGCCTTGCTCCTCGAATACTGTCCACACACCCGGTACGTGTTCTTCCCACCGTATTCCACGCAAGCCCATACTTCGCGGCCACACTTGCAAGGGGTAACTCTATGTCCACTCTCCGTACCTCTCGTGGCGGAGCGGTATCAGCAGACAATCTGCGGTCCTTTCAAGGGCGGGTCTGTTTGCCTTCTCCGAAGCCTTAAGACGGACTGCCATATCCACAGGATAGCAGAAGTGGCATAGAGATGCTCGTGGGATGGGCACAATGTATGTGCGGAGTGTCCCAGCCCTTATCTGCCCCTATTTTCTACCCCCGCTGTCGCTCGCGCCATGCTTTGAGCAGCATCTGCCCGCAGACTGAGCATCTGGATCCAATTGGCGGCTGGCTCCCCGAAGTGGCGCATTTGCAGCGATCGCTTGCGATGGCTATGCTCGACAGAATTTGGCAGCCAAATTAGCCTCATAGTCTCGCAGATAGCCGTCCAGGGTATCGGGAGCGAGGTCTGCGGCAGGCGCTGCTATTATGCTAACATCTTTATAGGCCCATCAGACATTCGGCTGAAACGCCGAGTGCTGGAGGGTCAACACAGTGCCATGCCTTAAACACAGCTGAGGTTATCTGTGCTCTTGTATCAATCCTTGCCCAAGCTCTTCGCCAGTCTCTACTCCTCTAATTTCTCCATTCTGCAGCAAATTCTGTGCATCAAGGCGTCGACGGATGGGCTTTCGTGAGCGACGGGCGGATGTCAGTTCTGAATAATTTGAGCAACTTGTTATTTTCTTGGCTACGCGTCGTCTAGCGTGAGAGTCATTGGCGTATGTACAGAATGGAAATTGAAATATGCATGGCTGTGAATGGATGACGCGAGGTCGACGCGTGAAGTCCGAAAGTGCCAAGCATGGCAGGACCCAGTCTTTGCAGCTTCCTCCCTCCTTCCCTGTACGCACGCCTACACTATCTTGCTAGAGCTACGCATCGTCTGCATACTATCTCAAGAACGTCTCAGACATCTAATACCGGTCCTTCATCCCCATAAATCGGATCTCCAACAAACCATCCCAGAGTCTTGATCTTCTCAACCCGCCCTTCCTCCCCCTTCTTCCCATAGCACATATCGCAATTACAGCCTGTGGGATAGCTTCCAACCATCTCAAACCCACCACTTAGATCCTCCTCCACCAGCCTATGCGCTACACCAGCCGGTACGACGATCACATCTCCCTTCTCAACTTCAGTCTCGACCTTCGACGCATTATCCTCGTGGCCGAAGCATAATCTAGCCTTGCCATGGGAGATGGAGAGGACTTCGTGCGAAGTGGAGTGGAAGTGAGAGGTCGAGTACATTGTGTATCGCCATTGCGGTGTCGCAACTCCGATGGACGAGAGATGGGACTCGATTTCCGAGGCTGTTGTACTCCTCGGGAAGGCAGATTTGTAGAGCAGGAGCGGCTTATTTTGAATTGATGTGTTGGGTGTTAGACCATGCGATGGGATTTGGTGTTTCAAGACACGAAGGTCTTTGAGCGGAGTCAGCTTCAGCGCCATTCTGGATTTCGCATTGTTGATGCAACAGGGTAAGCACGAAGTGTCTACTTTCTCCTCGCAATCATGCTTGTCATGTACACTTCTTACGTCATAGGTGCTTCACGTGCGGTATGTGTGAAATGGTGGTGTGATTGAAAGCGATCATCTTGTGAAGATCTACATTGCAACAACCATGACAGTGAATGAACGCTCCAACGTGACAATCATCTCGCGAGATGCAAATGCAAATGCTAGGGTATCGTCTCCTCATGTTGTCCGTTCGAACTCGCGAGCAATATCGTAGACCCTGCCATCAGTGCCAGGAGCACCGAGCAGCGTCACTCCGAATGGCAGTCTCTCACCGTTGGTCGCTTGGTGTATAGATGCAGGCAGGGCAATGCCGCAGAGATCGAGAACGTTCGCGAAGTGTGTGAAGTATCCGAGCTTGGCATTCAAGGCCAATGGATCTGCCTCCATCTCTGCGACCGTAGGATGGCAGGTCGTGGTTGGCACCAGTAGAACATCTATGTTCTTGAAGATTTTGGCAGCTTCACGGGTGTATTTGGCCTGTAGATGTTGGTCTCGAAACACTTGCCAAGGCTTAATGTCCTTGTTCAGCGCAGCTTCAAAGACCTTCTTCGTCGCCGGCTGAAACTTGTTGAGATTGCTGGCAATGAAGTCTGGTCCAATGCAAGCAATACGCTCTTGGACCAGGGAAGCATCGTACAGGAGATCACTACCGCCTTCGAAAGGCTCCCACTCGACCTCATGTGGGGTTCCACCAGCTCTCTTCAGTCTCTCAACGGCAGCGATGAATTGTGACTGGTAGGTCTGGGAGCAGTTGCTCAACGCAGATGCTGGCGGAACCCCAAATCTGAACCCGGCGGCTTTGACGCCTCGAAACTCAGACTGCCACAGTGCAAGCGACAGTGGCGATTTGGCATACGGATCATTTTCATCTATGCCTGTGTCTGCAGCAAGCCAAACTTTCCTAGCATCTTCCACTGTTGATGCCATTATGGTGATAGTGTCCAGGCTCTGACAAGCTGGTGCGAGACCCCTTGCGCTGAGCGTTCCTTTCGTCGGCTTGTGGCCGACAAGTCCATTGAAAGCTGCCGGCACTCTTCCGGAGCCCGCTGTGTCTGTGCCTAGAGCAAAGGATACCAGTCCAGCCGCAACAGCTACAGCGGAGCCAGAAGATGAGCCACCCGAGATACGATTATTTCCATAGACACTTCGAGGTGTGCCGTAGGGCGAGCGGCATCCTGACAAGCCTGTCGCAAGTTGATCCATATTAGTTTTGCCGACGAATATTGCTCCAGCCTCCAGCAGGTCTTCCACGACTCTTGCGCTTTGTTGTGGCACAAATGCATATGCTTCACAGCCGTTAGTAGTCTTGACACCGGCGACGTCGATGTTGTCTTTGACTCCAAATGGAACACCATATAGCTCAGGGAGTGGTTTGCTGGCAAATTGATCTTCCACTGCCTTCGCGGCTCGAAGTAACTTCTCGGGTTCCTCGACATGAGTCCAGACGGCAGGATCTTTCTTTTTGAAGTCTTCGATGCGGGCGCTGATTTGCTTGATGACCTCCGTGGGGCGCAACTGCCCAGAGCTATACTGCTTGCGAAGTGCAGACAAGGAGATGTCTCCTGTGAAGCCGGGCGGCGTTGTTGGTGGTGTTTGTGTCTGAGGTGGTGCGTAACTCAGCAATTCGTTCGATGTGCCAACGAAGCCAAAAAGGCCGTCGTAGGAGCAAAGCATGTCTAATGTGCTCGTGTAGAAAGCAGAGTCGAAGCCATCAGTGCAATCTGACAGCACGCAGACCTCAAAGCCTCTGTCGGCGCATTCTCGTGCAGTAGTGCTGACGCAGCATTCTGTCGTCACTCCAGCGAACAGAAGGTGGGTAATACCTCGAGCGAGAAGTGTGCGATGTAAAGATGTGTCCCACATCGAGCCTTTGCCAGGTTTGTCGATGACAGATTCACCAGGAATGGGCGTGAGCTCGTCAATAATGCCGTGCCCGTATTCACCTCGCACAAGTAATCTGCCCATGGGCCCTTGGTCTCCAATCGTCATGGTGTGATGCCCTGATGGTGCAGATACTTGTCTCAGTCGCTTTGACGCAGGCAGATCAGATAGGTCCGGTTTGTGGCCTTCTCGCGTGTGAATGACCTGGAGACCCAGTGCTCGCGCCGCTTCAAGCGCTTTTCGCGTTCGTGGGACAATGTTCCTGACCTTCTTGAATATTTCGTCGTTGCCACACTGGATCATGCCGAAGCCGCTGAGGTCCACGAAATCCCGCTGCATGTCGATGATTATGAGTGCTGTTGACTCTTGCGGGAACTTGTAGGGATACGGCCTTGCCGAAGGGAGTTCCATGGTCGCCGCCATATCTGGGAGGTGAGGTGCTGGAGGAGAAGGTGTGAGAGAGCACGATCACACGCGACCGAGGAAGAGTCAGAGTCAGAACAGTGCGAGGTAACCAACAGTCAAT
Source organism: Pseudocercospora fijiensis CIRAD86 (assembly GCF_000340215.1). Lineage (NCBI taxonomy): Eukaryota > Fungi > Ascomycota > Dothideomycetes > Mycosphaerellales > Mycosphaerellaceae > Pseudocercospora > Pseudocercospora fijiensis. The sequence continues at coordinate 4,149,765 of NW_006921533.1, forward strand.
CTGTACAGACCAAAGCCGCCGGCTCTATGTATACACATAGCTCGCCCGGCATGCGTGCAGTAAGGTTCGGCACCTCATGGTGGTGCAGAGAAGTATATCCTTCCCGCGGCCAGTCATTGGCTTGGACACGGCGTTCGAGACAGCGTCGACACGTGCGATATGCCGCGGCCTGTAGGTCGATGCATCTGTACGGCCAACATACATAGATAAGGGTGAGGCGTGGCTCGCAGGGAGCGAGGGCATGTTCAAATGCCAAGCTTTGTCCGGGCCGACGGCCCATCGGCTGGCGCTTGCCGTGCGTTTGCCAATTCACAAGCATACTACTCTGTCATCATCCTCCACCACCATCACCACCACCACCACCACCACCTTATCTGCGCCCTGAGAGGGTTCCTGGCCAAAATCTGAGATCGCAAAATCCAGCATCTACGCTGTTACCGAATTCTCTATGAACGTCTTGGTCTTGGCCTCCTCCTTGGTCAGTCGAGACTGCGCCAAACGCTTCCACACATAATCACCCGCCACGATGGGATCGTAGCACGCCTTGCCGCCCTCCGGAATACACGTTGGCAAAGGCTGCAGAACCGTGTCGTATGATGGTCCAAAGAACTAGGAAGTGTTGTGGACCACTATCGCGTTCCAAGACTGGCAGCTTGCAATGTATTTGTTTTGATTACTAATCGTATATATATCTCGACTACCGAGGCTAGCAAACTTCGATAGCTAAAGGCTCTTAGACTCTACAACTATAGGCCTAGGTATGTTTATATTATATATAATATAGCTATCTATAAGGTTCTAGGAATACGATACTAGTTTTAGAGAATATTATAATTTTAGTTTCTATATATATCTATGCCCTAGTTTATAAAGGAAAATTTACTAATCTTACAATTCTTAATTATAGTTATGCTTTTTTAAGTTATATAGTAGTTTGTTCTAGCTATAGTATAGTAGTTTGTTCTAGCTATAGTATATAGTTTAGTAGGGCTTAGTATAAGTACTAGTATCTAAGTAGTAGTTTGCTGCTAGTCTAGACGCGCGCTATCAATTCCCTTAGACTCTTAGTTAGTAGGCTTTAAATATTTAGTTAGAAAACGAAATATATCTATAGTAAATACTAAGTACTACTTAGCTAATTACTATAGTAAGAGAGAATAGGACTTTAGCTATATACTAAAATAGCGATTTAGACTTTAGTAGTAAATTTACTAGTAGTAAAAGTTATTAACCTTAGCTTAAAATATATAAATAAAATTTAATTATTTAGGCTATATATAGAATATATACTAAAAGAATAGATATACTACCTTAGTAGAGGCCTAGATATATTATATATAACCCCCTAATTACTAGTAGTTATCCTCTAGCTAGTAAGTCTAGTAGTATAATTCTTAGAGATTAATAGCTTTAAGCTATACTATCTAGCTATTATAGATTTAGCTATTATACTAGTTATTTCTACTACTAGTCCCCCGATAAATTATATAGTTTAAAGTATAGAATACTAAATTACTAACTTCTAAATAGAGATAGGTCGATTAGTAGAGGTCGGTTAACGGTTCGACTAATAGTTCGATTTATAGTTTGATTAATAGTTTGATTAATAGTTTGATTAATAGTTTGATTAATAGTTTGATTAATAGTTTGATTAATAGTTTAATTAGTAGTTTAAATAGAAGTTAGATTACTAATAATAGTTTAATTCAAAACGTAATTAGTAGTTTAATTAATAGTCTAATTAATAGTTTAACTAACTGTTTGATTAGTAGTTTAATTAGTAGTTTGATTAATAGTTTAATTAGTAGTTCGACTAGTAGTTTTAGTTTAACAGAAACTTTAATTAGTATTATAGTAGTAGCTAGTCCCCCGATAAATAGTTTAATTAGTAGTTTAATTAGTAGTTTTAGTTTAATAGAAATTTTAATTAGTATTTTACTAGTAGCTAGTCCCCCGATAAATTATATAATTTAAAGTATATAGTACTAAATTACTAACTTCTAAATAGAGATAGGTCGATTAGTAGGTCGATTAGTAGGTCGATTAGTAGATCGATTAGCAGTTTAATTAGTAGTTTAGCTAGCAGTATAACTAGTAGCTGATCTGCTAGTAACGGTTGATTTAAAATCTCGTTAGTAGTCTAATTAGTAGTTCAACTAGCAGCTTAACTAGCAGTCTAACTAGTCGTTTCATTAGCAATTTTACAAATAGCTCGATTAACTATTTAAGTAATAGTTTAATTAGCAGTTCGATCACTAGTTTTAGTGTAACAAAAATTTCAGTTAGTATTTTCTTAGTAGTTTCTTTAATAGTTTTATTAGTAGTTTTATTAATAGTCCTATTAGCGGTTTTGTTGGTGGTATTGTTTCTAGTTTAGTTAGTAGTCTTAGTACTTTAATTAGTAGTCCTATTTATAGGTTAGCTTATAGTCTTAGTAGTTTTAATTAGTAGTCTTATTAACAGTTTTATTAGCAGTTTTATTAATAGTCCTATTAGTAGTTTTACTAACTATTTTACTATTAGTGCCATTTGAGTTATCAGTTTTATTATCAGTTTTATTATTAGTTCTTTTATTAGGTTCACTAATAGTTTAGCTAATAGTTTATCTAATAGTCTATCTAACAGTTTACCTAATAGTTTAATTAATAGGTTTGTTAATAGTTTTCTTAATACCTAGTCCTACTAGTAGCTGCCTACTAGTAGCCCTACTAATAGTCTAATAGTCTAAAGTTACTAGTAGCTCTACAGCCTCTACTAATAGCTTTATTAAAATTAATAGTACTATTAGTAGTCTTACTAATATTTTCGCTACGGGGACCTTTATACTAGTCGATAGGCTTCGTATTTAGTAGAATATAGCTATATCTAGGTCTTTAGTCTACGTTAAGCTCCTACTAAATTTTTATTAGCGTTTTACGCTTATATCCGGGTTTCGTTAAGCGCTTTCGATTTACGTTCTACGCTAAAATCTAGGATAAGTTAAACTTCCCTTTAATCTTTAATTAAATATTACTTCTACTAAAATTCTTAGCTAATTATTTCGGTCTTAGCGGACAACTTAGATTTTCGCGGGCGGTAGGCGCGGTATCTAGATTAGTAGCTACGGTACTAATTATTTCGGTATTAGCGGACAACTTAGATTTTAATACTAGCTAATACTAGCTAATAGTCCGAGCTAATACTAGCTAACACTAGCTAATACTAGCTAATACTAGCTAGCTAACACTAGCTAATACCTACGCTAAAATCCGGGGCAAGTCAAATTTCCCTTTAATATTTGTTTCGATTGACGTTCTACGCTGAAATCCGGGGTAAGTCAAATTTCCCTTCAATCTTTGATTGAATATTACTTCTGCGAAATTTCTCAGCCAATCATTTCGGTCTTGGCGGACAACTTGGATTTTCGCGGGCGGTAGCCGCGGTGTCTAGATTGGCAGCTGCGCTGCCAATAATGGGATGGAGTATCGCTCGCATCCTGTGCTGTTATGCACTCTGTGAACAGTCGAGATGAAAACATCGTTGCTCCAGCGCCCAAGCATGTCCCCGACGTTTACCACAAACGTCCCTTCCACGGGCGGAGCCTGAATCCACTGGCCATCGACATTCAGGATCTGTAACGCAGGCTGTTCGCCCTGACATAAAATGGTGATGGCTTCTATATCAGTGTGCGCTCCGATTCCAAGAGCATCAGGATCGCGCGGATCTTGTGCTGGGTACTTCAGCAGTCGCAGCATGGCTCCAGGATGCTTCACTGCAGAGTCAAAGTAATCGTCCGGAAGCTCCAGAACCTTGGCAAGAAGCTTTACAAGTCGACGTGCCAGCATGAGAACGCTCCCGTAGTATGCAGCCACGTTGTCCTTAAAGCCACTCATTCGTGGCCAAGCATTTTCGCCCTGCATGGGACTATCTTGCTCGAATTCTGCTGTTCATCAGCGATCCACATTCCAGAGAGAAATTCGTTTCTTTCACCGGATTCGACCAACCTTCGCCGGCGTCGCCATCCCATAGCGGGTCTAGGGCAGCTTCATACCCACAATTGAAGGCCTCATTGAGATCGGCTCGCTTCGACTCATCTGTCCGTACTTCTGCAATGGGCTCGTAGCCATGCAGGACCTTATTCTTCTTGTAATGGATTTCGGATTTGACTTCAAGAGATTGGTCGAAGAAAGCCTTGGCCGTGGCGAAGATGTTACGAATCACATCTTGAGGTACTTGGTGATCCTGGAGCGAAAAGCAACATTAACGAGTCAATTCACGACTCTTATCATCATGGACTGACCTTGATGTAGAAGAATCCTACGCGGGTACACGCATCGCGCAATTGGTCGATGATCTCTTGTTCCGGTGCAGCCAGAGATATCGTCGGGATTTCATTGAAATCTGCTTTTCGAGCTGTATTGCCAGCCAGATGGCGTTTACGGCCGGAGAAAGAGGTGAACTGTGTGAATCACACGATCAGTATTCTTTTTGGTCTTCAAAGTGAATAACTAGTTCGCACGCACCTCGGTCATCGCAGCTACTTTTGGTGCAAAGGAGCCAAGATTGATGCGTGAGTTTGACTGCACGCAGCCGCCACGCGAGAGCAACGTACAGCAATAGGAAGAGATCTATCCCAAAGGTTTAAACACCGAGATGTCTTCTCGAGCGGCTGCTATACATCAACGAATGGGTAAGGAATGCTCCATAACCATTGGTCACTTCCAGACTGATAGCCGAAGCACGGCTGCCGTCGGCCGCTCAAACCCAGGGCCTAGGGGACCTGCATGGGTGCACATGGGGCTCCATAAACCTTGATAAGGCTAATTCGACACAGATCCCGACACAGCGACTGATGGGGCATCTCGTGGCTTTTCACAGACACAAGTGCTGCAAGAGATAACCACATGCTATCGTACAGCATGGCAAGTGCATAAGTAGAACCTCATGTCATCGTCTCAACACCCTGCTTCTTGTCATCGTTGCAAGATTCTTCCGTTCACTTCCTCACTATGACTATCAACGAACGGATTGATGCGGTCAAAGCCGACCTCAAGGCAAAGAGAAGACTATCAGGATGGGTACTGCCAAAGGAAGAGACCTCTTTCGCGGACAAGGATAGCTACTCCAACATCGACTCTGATGTCACTCCGCTAGAGCGAAGAACATGGACGACATGGACCATCTTGGGCTTCTGGGTGTCGGACGCTATGAATGCACAAGGCTGGATGGCGCCAGCTTCAATCATCGCCGTGGGCTTGACCTACCGAGAGGCAATCTACTCCCTCCTGCTTGGTCTAGGCATAGTCTCCATTCCTCTCGTGCTCAACGGTGCAATTGGAGCACACCTGCACGTTCCATTTCCCGTGGCCGCACGCTCGTCCTTCGGCTTCCTCTTCGCCAGGTTCGCCGTCGTCACTCGAATGGTCACAGCACTCTTTTGGCATGCAATTCAGACGTATACCGGCTCCACCGCGCTCACACAAATGCTTCGAGCCATCTGGCCAAGCTATCTCAACATTCCCAACCATCTACCCGCATCGGCCGGCATCACTTCACAGCAGCTACTCTCCCACTTCCTCTTTTGGAGCATCCAGTTCCCTGTCCTCCTCATTGCACCACACAAGCTGCGCTGGTTCTTCATCTTCAAGGTGGTAGTCACCGTCACTGCGAGCACGGCCACAGTGATCGCCGTAACGAGCAAGGCTGGTGGTACGGGGCAAATTTGGGCTCAAGATTATCGAGTTCATGGAGCCGAAAGGTCTTGGCTCACGCTTGCTGCCATGATGTCCTGCGCCGGTGGCTGGGCGACGATGGCTACCAACGTTCCCGACTTCACTCGCTACCTGAAGTCTCCCAGAGGCGTCTACTGGCAAGGATTCTTCCTTCCATTCATTGGTCTCATGCTTGGGCTTTTCGGCATCATCTCCTGCTCGGCAGCCAAGGTGGTATACGGGGAGTACGTATGGGATCCGTTAGTGCTCGCGGGCAAATGGGATGGACCAGCCGGACGATGCGGAGCCTTTTTCGTCGGACTTTGCTGGGTGGTGGCTCAGATCGGAACAAATCTGTCCGCAAATGTCATCTCATACGCCAACGACATGTGCAGTCTTTTTCCCAAGTACATCAACATCCGCCGAGGAGTCGTCTTCGCCGCCATCATCGGCGGATGGGTTATGGTGCCGTGGAAAATCATTTCATCTGCTCAAAGTCTCTTGACTTTCATGACTGGTCTAGCAATTTTCCTCGCACCGATTTCTGCTATCTTGGCCAGTGATTACTGGCTCGTCAAGAAGCGACATGTTGATGTACCCAGCCTTTACCGTCGATACGCTCGATACAAGTACTGGCACGGCTTCAACTGGCGAGCGGCCGTGGCATTCCTTTGCTCGGTGACACCCAACATCCCCGGCCTTGCTCGAGCGGTCAATCCAAGCATTCACCTGGACTCCGGCATCATTCATCTCTACGACATGAATTATTTGTGGGGATTGACGAGTGCCGCAATCATTTACTTCACACTGTCGTACTTCTTTCCCGCTACTGAGACTTTGATATCGGAGAGCATTCATGATGACACGGTACTCCATGGGGTGGAGTACACTCCACCCGAAGGCTCTGATCACATATCTGAGAAAGAAAAGGTTGATATTTCAGTGCAGCCCAAAGCGGTAGAATTTGGGGAGGTGTAATAAGGGCTACGGAATGGAATAATGACACAGGTTTGCGTATGATGTAGGACAGAGAAAAGCATAGTCGATCAAAACTACTGACTGAATTCTGCCGTTCACTTTTTCAGCATCTTCCGTGGCCATGAACCATACTGTATATTCGCACCGGATTTTCTATCTCCGGTCCAGCGCCTTCCTATTTGAACGCAAGTCACAGGCAGGCACAACACGTACCTTCCACCATCGGACTTTTAACTGATATTGTACCTGCCTACTCTTTCTTCAAGCCGCTAAACCACAAAGAGAAGGAAAGTGACGGCAATCTATAACGTGGAAGGTGCATGTCACTTCTGAATCTGTGAGAGAGAGGGCGAATCTGCTGCATTCGCTCAGGGAGAGTAAACGATACGGATATTCCGGGCATGATCCTGGCAATACGGCTGCAGAAGCCCGGGATGTACTGACTTCGCCTTTTCAAGATACGACAAGCGCTACCGGTATTAATGTTCGTGTTTGCACAATTACCACTTGTTGATGTTGCCTATGTACACAGCCGTTATGGTCACTACCTCAATACCGATCCATCTGTACTGCGCCGCCGTATGTCCAAGAAGCGTAGATGAGCGTCAAATGGCCTGATAAATCATTGAGCCAGCAAATTCACCCCAAAAAACTCCATGCTTGTCGCTGCTTGCGCGAATGTGTACTGTCGCTTCATGCTCTCGCTGATTCATTCTGGTATTGAAACATCATTGCGCCACCCATCACATGCAAAATACTTCTGAACTCCGTATTCATTCCGCCGCACTGTCGCTTTGTCTGAGCTCAAGTGTAGCTCCTCATAGCGTCGATGTATCCGGTTCCTCCCTTGAGATCCCGGTCGAACGTTTCGGCAACATCGAGGACTCGTCGGATGTGGTTCATCGTCAATTTCTGTCCCTCATTCAATGACAAAGCTTGCGCTGTGCGAGCCATATTCTTAATCTGCCTTCCGTTGAGTCGATGGCGCGAAAGGATAGTGAAGTCTTCTTCGGTAAAGTTAGTAATCTCAGCGCCGTCCTGCTTGCGAATCCTATCAATGAAGCTGCGCCAGATTTCCTTGCGAGCCTTCGGTGCGAGCTCGTCGTAGCGCAAAGCGACGTGAATACGTGATTGAAAAGCATCATCTAAAAATGTAGGTTAGCGAAAGACAGGTATCGGATCATGTCACTGAGACTTACCAAAGGTCTCTACCCGATTCGTGGTAAGGAAGAGAATGCCTTGGAAATACTCCAACAAACGGAGGAAGATGGAGACAAGCGCGTTTCGATGGATGTCATGAACTTCTCGCTTCTCCAAAAACACGTCGGCTTCGTCAAGTAGGAGAAGAGCTCCCCATGAATGAGCGATGTCAAGAATCTTCTGAAGTTCCGACTCGAGTCGCGCAGGATCTGTGCCGAGCTCGCCAGCCGAGACAATGTACAGAGGACATCTCAACAGCTCGGAAATACTCTCAGCGGTGAGAGTCTTGCCGGTTCCCGGAGGACCATGAAGCACAAATACGAGACCTTTGCCTTTGCCTTGCACAACGTCGTCAATGGCCTTGGCCGCGTGGAATTTGTGCGACTCGACCAACGCACGAACGGTGGTTTTCTTGTCGTCTGGTAGAACGAGTGAGCCAAATGCGTCATCATTGTATGTGATCTCGCGAACGCCAGAAAGCGAGAACTCCAGCCACAGCTTCTCCGAAAATGCGAAGCCAAGCACGACAGGTGATGTTAGTAGAAGCTGCTCCTTTGTGTAGGTCCTCTTCTTAGTCTCGGCGCTATCAATCTTATCGAGCTGCTGCGAGCGCATGGGTTCGCCATTCTCGTCGACTTCGACGGCAACGAAGTGAGGATCGCCATGATCGTCTTCGACCCACTTGTACTTGTACTTGGGTGTCTTGTCGCTGCCGGAGAGCTCTTCGTTCTCCAATTTCTCGTTGCCACCCACCGCGTCCTCCTCATCTGAGTCAGGGCCACAACAGGAACAGTCGTCGTCTTCGCTGTCACAGAATAGGTCGTCCGCGTCCTTGGGCTTGATCAGCGAAATGGGGTAGTTCGGGTTCACCCGTCGAAAGCAGGCGGGATCGATCATCACACGGCCGTTGATGTTGATCTTCAGCACCTGCTTCTTCTTCTTCATGAAAGCCAGACCCTTGTGGAACTTGTACTGCATGCCTTCCATCTCCACGAATTGCTGTCCACGCTCAATGATGGACTTCTTGATACCTTGCGGGTCTTTGTGATACTTGAGTGGATACGTGGCAAGGCTGGTGATCTTTCGGGGACCCTTGAAGGACTCAATGTCGACCTCAAAATCGCCGTAGCCAAAGCCTTTGCCGTCGTATTCCATATACTTGCCTTCAATGCAGTACCACTCTCCGCGGGTCATGGTCTGATACTTCATCGCGTACTCGACCTTGAAACATCGGGGCTCATCCCATGCGCCATAACACGATGTGATGGCAATGTCATTTGGCGTGAAGAGTGCCCACAGTAAATCGAAAGTGATGTTTCCCGCCTCCAAAAGCGGGTAGAGAGTCTTCTTGGTCTCAGCATAGTCTTCATCGATATACTTGACGAGAATCTTGCAAAGTGCTTTTTGCTGCTCAAGCTTCTTGACATTCTTCTTCTTCTTTTCCGTCTTGATCTTGGACTTCAGCGTCTTTTTGTAGTAAGTGCGAAGATCCTCAAGGTACAGGAACAGCAGATTTGGGTCGATGGTAGGCTCCTCCGCCTCCAAGCTGACGCTCTTGCAGTCTTTCATCACCTCGGCAAGGACGGCACGCAGCTGCTTCGACTTGATATCGATGACGGTGTTCTGGTATTTGTTTTCCCAGTCGAATCGTCTGCGGACGAGAAAGGCAAATTCTGCGAATTCCCCCTCCTCATCTTCGGCACTCTCCTTCAGCTTGTAATTGTGAATATTAGAGTCCCAAAGTTGGTCCACGCGCTTATACTCCAAAGAGTCAGCCTTTTTCCCCGACTTTTTCTTCGTACTAGCTGTTGGTTTTGTACTCGATCGCCGACGCTTCGTGCTAGACTTTGGATTTGCCTTCAGTTCCGCCATCTTCGCCATGAGCTCCTGCATCTCTGTCTGGAGCTTGGCATAGTCGGCTTCAACGTCAGTTCCATCCTCTTCTGATTCCGTGTCTGCCTTCTTGGCCTTCTTAGCAGCCTTCTTCTTCCTTCTTCGACTGCTGTCGTCGTCGGAAGATGAGTCGCTGTCGTCGCTGTTGTCGTCGTCGCTCTCGCTACTCGAGTCTATTTGCTTGCTCTTTCTGCGCTTTCTGTCTCTACCCTTTGATTTCTTCAGCTGTTTTGACTTGGCCTTTTTCTTCTTGACCTCTTCTTCTGTGGAGCTGTCGTCGGAATCGGAATCATCCGAGGCAGATTCATCGTCGGAGGCACTGTCCGAGTCTGAATCGTCTCGGGCCGATTTCTTGCGATGCGACTTCTTGACGGCTTTCTTCTTCTTGTGCTTCGGCTTTACGCATTTGGCTTTCTTCTTAGAAGCGAGAGTCTTGGTCGTGTCGTCGGTTGTGGCAGGCGCAGGTTCCTCGGGCTCTTGTCGATCGGAGGGTGCAATGGCGTCATCTTGGGGGTTCTCGTCCATGTTGGTGCCGGTTCGCAGAGACGAGTTCGGTGCGAAAGTGGTTCGCTGAGGCGAGTCAGACGGAGTGGATGCAGGCGTAGGAATGGCCGAGTCGCCTACAGAGGATGATGTCGTGTTGAGCGGTGAGTGTGAGTGTGAGGTGTCAGTGCCTTGTTTGCTCATATGTGCAGTGCAGCGAGTGTCTTCTGGAGGTTTGGCAGAAAGAGGTGCGGGTGCGGCGGGCTAGAGTGAGGGCTGACACTGGCAAGCACAGTGGATACCGATGTCGACGAAGCGCTCTGACCTGTCTCACATGCAAGTGGCGGCAGCAGTCTTGCATGAACAATGGAAACAGGAAAAGTTATACAAAAGGTGGGAGAGGTGCGTCGATCATGTCATCTCAGAGGTGAGCGGGCCGCCCATCAGTAATGTGATATATGGCAGTGAGTATGTGATGGGCGGTGACTCGGTGAAAGTGAGGCTGAGGATGCGAGAATGCGAGACTCCAGGCAGTGATCAATGGTGGCGGCCGGGTGAGGTACCGCGCAGCGCAGGCGAAGACGACGGCGGTAGGGCAGGGCAGGGCAGGGCAGGGCAGGGCAGGGCAGGGCAGGGTAGGCGAGGCGAGGCGAGGCGAGACAGGGTGCAATTGCAGTGGAGTGGCTCTGAGGGTCGCGCGGCGCGGATGACTAGGCTACTGTAGTTATCAACATATGTGCCTTGGGGTCTTGGGAGGTGGTGCAGTGCAGTGCAGCCTGCAGGACTCGGCGAGTGTCACGACGAGCCGCCACACGAACCGCGCACCTGCACCTGCACCTGCACCTACTGTACTGTTCAGGACGATTAAGCGAGATGGCGGACGGGGGTGATCCCCGTAAACGGCAGCTAGCTTGAAAACGTTAGATGTAAACTTTTTAAAGGTACGGATAATTTTTTTAGGCAGTACGCTAGCTTTAACTAGTTAGATCCTGTTTTTAGGGATTACCCCTATCTACTATCTCGCTTAATCGTCCTATATACTTAGCTATACTACTCGCTACGATAGAGAGGCGGCGCGGTAGCGGTAGCGTATACGGTATAGCTAGGGGTGTTGTTAGTAGTACCTTAAGGCCGAGTACTAACGTTACTAATAAAATAGATATTAGTAACTATAATTATTAGTATCTAGTACCTTAGGCTATAGTTCTAACCTTATCTTATAATAGCTAGAAGTAGGTAATAGCTACAGTATCTTCGTAACCCTCTTAGTACTAGTATCCTTTACAGAACCGCCTCTTACGGCTCGAATAGGCTTAAATTAGTATAGATTAGCGTAGAGATTACTTCTATAGATCTTCGAAAAGGATATTACTTAGGAGACTACTTAGCGTAGGGTTACCTAGTAACTAAATAGTCTAAACTAGCTATACTACTAGGATTAGTATAGAAGATAGTACTGCTAATATTGTCTAATAGACCTATAAGCTAGACAGTTCGAGAGATATTATCGAGAGAGAATTATATACTATTTTACTATCTATTTAGACTGTCTAATCCTCTATTTTTCCGAATTCTAGTAATTCTACGAATCTTTAAATTCTAGCTTTTTAAATATACCTCCTTTAGTATATCTGTATAGCCTTAACTTCTATGCCTTTAAGACTAATAATAAAGGCAAGTTTATCTACTATATCTAGTATTAATCGAGTAATAGTACGGTACCGAAGGGCGGCCTAGTATAGGGGTAGAGGTGCCTACGGAAGTGCTAGTGATTCTAGGACTATAAGTGGTCTTGTCTAGAAGATAAGGCTAAAGAAGCGCCTCCGAAGTAGTAGCGAAGGCTTAACTTTAGTTATACTAAGCTTAAGGCGGACTAAGACCTCGCTATTACGAAAGTATTACTATATAGTAGAATACTATCTAATAAGGTCGATACGAGGCACTATTCTATATAGAAGGAGGTCTTCTATAGGTTTAATAGTAACTATAACCCGCTAGGCTATAAGTAGGAGTAGAGTATATTCCTCCTACTTATAAGGAGCTCGAGGAGTAAGTATAAGCTATATTCGACTTATAACGAGACCTAAACCCTAGCGCGAACGAGAGTAAGAGCCGTAGCGGTAGTCGCTTCTATAACCTATTACTAGATACGCTATCTAACTCGTTCTTCTACGGCCTACTTAATATAAAGAACTCTAACGCTAATACTATTAATCTAGTAAGATAGGCAACTAACTAGGTATTGCCTCTCGTTAATAGCGACCTTAATTGCTAGAATTCGCTCTAAAACAATACCTACGTAACTATAAGGGCTATATACTAGCGACTCGCTAAGAATCCGCTTACGAAGTATATAATATACGTCTTCTACGACCTATACGGTATTTAGCTATTTACTAGTAATTAGAGTAACGATAATAGAAAGTCGTACCTACTATACTATACTAATACGCTTCGCGCCGCTAGTTACGTACTTGCCTTATTTAAGAGATTAAAGAAGAGTTAGAATATACTACTAGTAGAGGCATTTACTAAGAATAATAACGTAATTCTAAGAGCCTTTACTATCGCCTATCTTACTCGCTAGGGGTTATACTATACTATAGTATATAGCCTATTTATAGCTATAAGTATTCTTTAAGAATATAGTAGAATAATAGCAAAACGGCTATTCTAAGGATCTAGTAGTAGACTCGCAAAGGGCGCCCTAGCGGCCCTCGATACTATTAACTCGCCTATATTCTAGAGCTACTTATAGAATCTTTATACGCTCCTTTAGCTTATTAATAAAGCGTACCTTATTAGCAAAAGCGATACGTTATAAGTTAGTAATATCGTACCTCGCTAGTAGCAACTACGGCGCTTAATTTAGTAGGCACTATAACCTTATAAGAGTACGTTATTATTACTATTTAACTAGCGCTTCTTAAAGCAGATATAGGAGGTTTACTAAGTAGCTTAATTATTAGATATTAAGAATCTATCTGTTTGTCGAGGCTTTAGCGAATAGCGATAGCGAGGAAGAGGCGCGTACCTACTTATTTAAGCGCTATTTTAGGTATAAAGAAGGCGACTATTATATATACGATAGCTATCTCTAATTTTATAACGAATTTATTAAATTCCGCGAGTCTACTTAGCGCTTCTTTGCTATCTATAACGAGATTAGTTACTAACGTAAGCGTAGTAATATTACTACTTATTAGGACTATATATCTCTGTAAGAAGGGTTATATTAGCAGGTAGATAGGGTAGTGGTGAATTAGTGTAGTATTCGATAAGGATCTAGGAGGAGAGGGAGGAAGGTAGGAGAGTTGGCCTAACGCTAAGCGCTAAGCCCTGCCTAAGGCATCGAGACCCTAGCTTTACTCGGCCTAGTCACATGCCAATCACGTATAGCCTCTTTAGCCCTAACATACGCTTCCCTTCTAAAGGCCGCGCCCTCGTAGCCTGCCTATATTCCAATCTCGACCTACTAATTCTATATCTTTCGAGCGAGCGTTTAGCGCTATAAACTTTATATAAAACGACTACCGCTCGAAGCTATCTATTAGCTATACTAACGACTATACCTATATCTATATAAATAGCTATACCTTATATAGAAGGCCTATAGAAGAGATAGTAAAAAGATAGCGTAAGGCTAAATTACGAGAGATATAATAGCAATAGCTAGTAACTAAGAAACAGATCTCTAAGGCAGAATTAGAAGCATTATTAGCCTTTAAAGAAGTAGTAATAAAGGACTACTACTTACTACCGAGCGACCCTCGTTATCTTTATAGACTATACTAATATAACCTTAAAGAGATATTTAATATATACGGTACTAGCGCTAGTAAGTAAGAGCTAGAATATAAGGAAGAAGCTACTACTATCGACTACGACGATATATTTATAGCGCTTCTAATAAGTTAACTAGTAGTAAGTTAGCTAGCGGCAAGTTAGGTACTATAGAGCTAGTAATAATAACTATACTCGCCCTTCTTTAAGCTACTAGATAGCTAGGCTTCTAGCCTCTACGACCCTTTAGTTAATTACTTATAACTTTTATAAGAGTAGTAGTTACTAGAAATATATAGTATTTATCTAGGTATAGAAGTATATAGATAGGCGCTATTAGAAAATAGGTATATAGCAACGTACAGAACACCCTCTACTAATCTTAGTAGTAGATAGTAGAACTAAACCGTGCCTTTCTAAGAATAGGGCAGAGCGTTTACTATTAACTAGGCTACGTACGGATAGTATATCTGCCGAGCCGGCAACCGAGTATATCCGTATAAGCGACCGAGCTTTTCCGCGTATACGCTAAGCAGGCTCTACGCTAGCGGGATAGTACCGTAGTGTACGTAATAACATTATATAATTGTTATATAGGCTTGCTAAGGTAGGATAGAAGACTTTACTTACTTAGGTTCTTATAATTATCTCCTTCCCCCGGTATAGCTATCCTAGCTATAGGGCAATATAGTAAATTATACTATTTCTTATACTCTACGCTATATATACGCGTCTTATACGTACCTATCGCTAGGCTATAGTTGCTAGGTACGTTATAATTTGCCTCGTAGTTGCTTGTTTGTTTATAGATTTAAATAGACCCCGCAGTAGTTCGGTTTCCGAACTACTAAACGTATATAGTTTAGTTTCTTAGCGGCGAACTAGCTCCCTAGTTCCGGTTTAGTTTTTTCGAACTATATAGATTCCTAGTTTGAACTAGAGACTATATTAGTTTTACTATAAGGACACTCTTATTCGACTGCCGGCTACGATTGCTAGCTATAATAGTAACTATATTACATTTACTACGCTCTTTTGCCGTTGCTAGGGCGTAGTTGCCGTTGCTAGGGCGTAGTTGCCGTTGCTAGGGCGTAGTTACCGTTACTAGGGCGTAGTTTTACTATAAGGACACTCTTATTCGACTACCGGCTACGATTGCCGGCTATAATAGTTACTAGGTTATATTTACTACGCTCTATTACCGTTACTAGGGCGTAGTTGCCGTTACTAGGGCGTAGTTGCCGTTGCTAGGCCGTAGTTGCCGTTACTAGGGCGTAGTTGCCGTAGTTACGAAAGCTTACCTATATAACGTTACGTAGGCGGTAATAATTAGGGCTTCGCGACATTCTTATACCTTTTAAATTCTTCCTCTATACCTATACCGATAATAACTACTATACGCTACGCCCTGCCCCTTTTCCTTATAATAGCAAGAGAGAAGCGCGCCGCGCGCTAAATAGAAGATAGAACTAAAGACCGCGAGTTTGTTTTGCCTAAGCGTCTAACTAAAAAGCGTAAAACTAAAGAGGAGTACTCTACGAAGAAGAATTCCGTACGAAACCGCGAGAGAAAGGAGAAGATAGATAAGGATAAAAGAGCTAAGGATAAGAGAAGAAAGGCGCGGAATAAGGTATTCTATCGATAGCTAGCGCCTATAGAAAAAAGTGAAGGTTAGAATAAGAAGACAAGCTAAGAGAAGGCTAAGAGGAGGAAAGAATTGCGGCTAGTTTTCGAGCGTAAAGTTCTAGTAGCGTAAGTCAATCTAGCTAGCGGCCGTAGCCGGTAGCCGTAGCCGGTAGCTATAGCCGGTATATTTTTCTTTAAGACGTTAACTAATAGCATTTAGACCTATAGCCGCTACCTCTATCGATACGACCGATAGTAACGGAGATATTTAGATAGCCGAGAACAACAATACTAGAGTTTAGGATACCGCGATAGAGCTTAATACTAAGAATAAAGGAACTAAAAAAAGCGAGGAGATACCCTACGTCGATCTAGTAATAGGTATAGTCTTAGGGCCTAACGCTATAGACGATAAGCGCTAGGAGTAGATCGAGTATAGTTAAAGAGACGAGATACTAGTAAAGGGCTAAGGTATAAGTCCTATTAATCTAGAAAATTATAGTTAAAGCTACTACGAAAAGCTAGTAAGGATTAGAATCGAGACTAGTCGTCTTTATATCCTCGATATAGAGTAGAAGTTTCTTTATTAGTATTAGAGCGAAGCCTTTACGTCTATAAAGGCAAAGTAGCTTGCGATTAATGCGATCGCGGCTAGGTATTTAGGGACGGTAGAAGTATTACTAAAGGAGGAAGGGGTATAGGTAATTATTCTATACTCGGTATATATAGCCGGCGTTCGTAGCCGGCAGATACTAATAGTTAAATAGAAAGCGTTTCTCGAGGGTAGAGTGCTACTACTATATAAAATCTTTACTAAGGTAGAGAGGGCTTGTATCCGGAATCTAAGCGCCTAGTAGGATAGGTTAGCGTTAGAATTCTCTGAATCTCTATATAAGCCTCCGAAGGATTACCTATTCTAGCGATACGGCTTTATCTCGACTACTTCGTAGGTACCCGACGAAGCTCGAGCGCTCTTTAAGGTCTTTACTAAGAAGCGGAAGGAGTTCGAGGATTAGGATTAGTTAATAGAGCTATTAGTTAGTCTTAGGTTTCGTAGTTAGACTCGGCCTAAGCATTTGCTTATCGAGTGTCTTATACCGAAAGAGGATAGATTAAGACTAAAAACGAGCTTAGATTCGTTAGATATAGTAGCTCGGTTCCGTTAGTAGGAGAGAGCCGCCGTATAGAAGGTAAAATTCAGGTAGTTAGGGTAGCTAGGAAAGAAATTCTAGTAGTTAGGCTAGCTAGGGTAGCTAGGAAAAAAAATCTAGTAGTTAGGTAGCTAGGAAACGAAAAAAAAGGTAGCTAGCTATTTACTATCTAGCTATTCCTAACGATACGATACTATAAAAGAAAGGGTGTTTCCCTAAGCTACTAGTATATATCTACTACTCCTAAGTCCTTACCTTACCGTACGAAACCTTAAAACATACCGACCGACATTGATATATACTAGGCGCTATACTAGGAAGGGTAATAACGAGACGATAGTCGAAACAGTCTAATATACGAGCGAGATTGCGATAACGTCGAGAGGAGGTCGTATACTTACCTTCGAGCCTATCGAGTCCTAGACGACGATTAGGGCTAGATTTATCCTCTCCGAATCCTAGTAGTAGGAATTTATTATAGGGTACTACTACCTAGTCCTTACCTTTACGGAGTCTAAGTAGAAGGTTATTCGGAGATATAAGAATATCGAGTATTAACCCGGAAATCTTCGAAAAGGCTAGCTAGGCGTATCTTTAGAAACCCGAGTATATAGAGTAGTTTAATTAATAGGTCTATAAGATATAGTGACGGAGCTCTATATATACTAGAGGCTTAATAGCTTTACTTTAGCCTATTGTCGCTTCCTATTCTTCCTATACCTTCCTTACTAACCTTACTATGCCTATTGTCGCGACAAACCTTACTTAGACTCGCTACACTTCCGCGCCTTGCCTCGCAATGTTCTTCTTCTATCGATACCGATACCGATACCGATAGCGACAGCGACAGCAGTAGCCGCTATAACTAGTATTCCGCGCGACCTTATTCTTAGCGTAGCTTTAGTAGCATTAGCTTTAGCATTAGCATTAGCTTTAGCTTTAGCTTTAGCTTTAGTAGCGCACTTACTAGTAGGAGGAGGAGAATATTTATCGTAAGTCGCGAGGCGTATCGCTATAGACTCGCTACTAACTCGCTCTAGACTTCGACGCCCTACGACTATAAATACCTACGATTTCTAGTACTATAGCGCGCAGATATAGCAAGAGCTGCTCGATTAGATAGCGATACCGGATAAGAAGAAGGCGGTATTAAACAGACTGCGGAAATATAAGGCTACTAGAATTATTATAGAAACGGACTCTAGCAAGCTTGCACTAGCGCTATACTACTACTATATACGCTCTAATAACTTTAGGTGTCGTATGCTTAATACTAAGGGCGAGCGTGTCTACGCTTATTGCAAGTGTAAGGGCAAGTCTAGCTATATAGCTAGTATAGAAGAGGTTGAAGAAGACGATAGAAATAGCGAGCTAGCCGCGATATAGGCGCGAGTCGAGGCCGCAGAGGCAAAGAATACTAAACTAGAGGCAAAGATTAAGGCATTAGAAGCTAGGTTCGATAAGTTAGAAGGATATTGCCTCTCGTAGTTTAAATAGCTTAAGAATAAGGCTATTATTAAGTCTAAGGATATATATACGATATAGAAGGAGCTGTAGCTAAATAGCGATCGCGAGCTACTAGTAGATAATGTTTAAGGAGCGAGTCTATAGCGAGTCTACTACGAGTCTACTATTCTATCTCTTCTTCTTTAGTCGTTAACTGCGCTTTGTCTTCTTAGCCTCTCCGCCGCTATTAGCCTCTCCGCCGCTATTAGCCCGTCTACCGCTATTAGCCTATCTACCGCTATTAGCCTGTCTACCGCTATTAGCCTGTCTACCGCTATTAGCCTATCTACCGCTATTAGCCTATCTGTTAGTAGGTTGCTAATCGCTCGACCCTTTCGGAGTAGGCGTGCCTCGCGGTATACTCGCGGTAGTATCGCCGCTTAAGTCAATTATCTCGGGCGGCTAATTCGTATCGATAACCTTCTTAGTCTATAGCTTTTCTTTCTTAATCTTAATGCTATTAACTACCTTTTGCTAACTCGCTATATTACTCGTACTAGTTGTAAGAAGGGTTATGTCAGCAGGTAGATAGGGTGGTAGTGAATTAGTTTAGTATTCGATAGAGATCTAGGAGGAGAGGGAGGAAGGTAGGAGAGTTGGCCTAACGCTAAGCACCAAGCCCTGCCTAAGGCATTAAGACCCAAGCTTCACTCGGCCTAGTTATATGCCAATCACGTATAGCCTCTTTAGCCCTAATATACGCTTCCCTTCTAAAGGCCGCGCCCTCGTAGCCGGTCTTTGTTCTAGTCTCAACCCCTATTGCTGCTAACTTAGCAGGTCTAATAAGCCGC
The DNA here is from genome assembly GCF_000340215.1 of Pseudocercospora fijiensis CIRAD86. NCBI lineage: Eukaryota > Fungi > Ascomycota > Dothideomycetes > Mycosphaerellales > Mycosphaerellaceae > Pseudocercospora > Pseudocercospora fijiensis. Next base: position 4,168,866 of record NW_006921533.1, read on the forward strand.
TTAGTCCGCGCTAAATTAAACACTCAACCACCTAATTATATAACTATGTCAAACCTTACCTTCTAACACAATGTCTAACTCTAACTGCGCTATCCCTATATATAATGAACTATAAAGTGATATATATCTACAAGAATTGAGGGCCTTCGACTAATTATAATACGAGCGCGTCTTCCCTGCTATAATAGGTAAACGTACGAGGTATTGCAGCCCTGCCTCCGCTCTACGTAATGTCGTACCGAGTTCTTTGCGTCTACTCTTAAAAGACCTAGCTATGTCCGCTTCCGAGGGTTGTTCTTATTATTACGAGGGCCATTATTGTTCGTAGTTTCGCTAGCCCTAATTGGCTAGGTTTAGTAGCCTTTAATTATTAATCTTATCTTATCTTTTCCGAAAAAACATAGCTCGTCTAGTTTCTATAGGTAAAGGCTATTATAAGTACAGTAGTAGAGGTTCGCCTCGCTTAAAGGGTTAGATAGATCGAGGAGTAACCTATTATCCGCAAGATCGACCCCGGCTAGCTTAGCTCTATAGTTTTGCCCTTAGTTAGTCTATTAGTCGCTTAATCTTTTGACTTAGTTAAAGTTTTAACTTAGCTTTAAAGTTTTGATTAAACCTTTAATAGGCTCAATCTTTTAACTTAGCTAGTGTAGTGCCTTAGGCTCGTAGTGTAGGTGAGGTTGTGCCTACGGCGTAGCGACAATAGTAAGTAATATTGACAATAGCGGCGCTAGTCGTCTTAGCGCTAACTTTACCTTGCTTTCAATTTCCTTCTTCGACTAACAATACACTCGGTAACACCGTTACTAATATAGCCGCGTTAGCCGCCGGCGCACTGCTAGCTTGTAGCGCGACACTATTACCTTCATTACCGTTATTCGCACGCACGCGCGCGTCGCCCTTGTCGAACGCTTAGGTCTCGAGGCCTCGATAGAATAAAGAACAAGAGGGGGACCTATAGGGCGTATTAGGGAAGAGGTAGAATCCTTAAAAGAGCAGGCAATTAGTTAACGCGTCGTAGTGCGCCTAGTATAGTCTTATTGTCCTTTATTGCTAATAATTGCTTGCCTCTAATTAGTTAGCTAATAGCACCCCGAGGGTAGCATTGTCCTAGGCTTAGTAGTAACATTATAGGCACTATAAGCTCTTAGCCTTCTTCGTGTTCTTTACGCTAGTCCAATACTTATCTAACAATTCAGTTATATCCTTAAACGAGTCTTTAGCCTCCTATAAGTCCTATTTAGGTAAATAGCCTTGCTATCTTAACAGGTACTCCTTCTTGCCTTGCCTAGTCCGGTGCTTTAGAATACGTTCTATAGACTATAGTTCCTTACTATCCGCTAGTATATCTTTATATTTAGTAGGGGCTTCTTTATTAGAGTCTCCGCAGTAGTAGTATAGTTTAAGGAGGGAGATGTAGAAGGTGTTATAGATAGTATAGTGTAGTAGGAGCTATAACTAGTAGGCCTATGCGGAGGAGCCCTTAACTTCTCGAATGCGGAATAGACCAATGTATCTTAGTACGAGCTTAGGCCTTGTTTTGCTATTAGGGGATAGGTGCTTGCGGATGCGGAGGTTCTTGGTGCTTAGTATAACTATATCGCCTTGCTTGAAGGTTATCGGTATGTAGTGTTTGTCGTAATAGGCCTTCTAATAGGCCTAGGCCTTCGCTAGTTTATTAGCCATCTTAGCGTGAATCTCTCGCATCTTTTAAACCCTCTTAATAGCCGCTAGTATCTTAGGTGTTAGTACTTAACACGCTTCCCTTTCCTTGCGCTCGGCCTCGAGCGATAGGGGGTCTTATAGCAGCGCAGGGTTGCTTCCTATTATAGCGAAGTAAGGTAATACCTTAGTAGATAAGTAGACACTATTATTGTACACGAATTCGGCTAGTTGCAGGAGGTTGACCTAGTTATTAGGGTTCTTATTAATGTAGCTGTGTAGGTACTGCTACAGCGTAGCATTCTGCCTTTCGGTCTAACTATCTGTTTGTAGATAGAATGCTATAGACAGGCGATGCTTGAGTCTTAGCTATAGGCAAATCTCACTCTAATAGTAAGATATAAATGTCGGGCCTCGATCGGAGACTATCCCCTTAGGGGTTCCCTAATAGCTATAGAAGATGTTGCTCTATAGCGACTTAGCTAGGTTAATAGCCGTCCAATCCTTTCGGGTAGGAATGTAACGAGCGCCCTTAGTAAACCGATCTACGATAACTAGGATAGCATTATATACATCCTTGCTGCCCCTTCGCT
>NW_006921533.1:4173276-4174057 GCF_000340215.1 Pseudocercospora fijiensis CIRAD86
TAGCGCTAGTATTTAAAGGCTTCTACGATTGCTAAGAGCTCTTACTCGTAGGTCTCGTACCGACGTTCTATATCGATTATATTCTATAAAAAGAAGGCAATTAGGTACTAGTAGTAGTTACTATCTAACTACTAAGACATTATAGCTAATATAGCGAACTGTAAAGCGTTAGTCTTAATACGGATTAGTTTGCTTAGTACGAAGTAGTATAACAAGGGGACTTTAGTAAAGCGCTACTTTAAACCGTTAAAAGCGGCTTGTACTCTATTAGTCTATTTAAACTCTCTAGACGGATTGGCCTTAGTTTTAGTAAGCTTAGTTAGAGGCATTATATGTCTCGAATAGCTCTTAATAAACCGACGGTAGAAGTTAGCGAAACCGAGGAATAACTAAAGTTCCTTAATACTAGTAGGTATTAGCTACTTAGTAATAGTCTTAATCCGGTTAGGATTAGCCTTAATACCCTTAGTCGACACGAGGAAGCTAAGGAAGGACACCTCTTTAGTAGTAAAAGTGCATTTAGAAGGCTTGCAATATAAGCTATAGGCCCTTAGGCGGTCGAGGACCTTGCGGACTATAGCCTAGTACTCCGTAATATTAGGTAAATATATATAAACTAGGATGTTATCTAGGTAAACTATACAAAGGTAGTCTAATAGGCCTAAAAGGGCCTAATTAATATAGGACTAGAATATTATAGGGGCATTAGCTAAGCCGAATAGTATAACTAAGTACTCGAAATAGCTATAACGGGTATAGAAGGCTGTTTCTATTATCGCCC